>NC_142012.1:413363-440863 GCF_049901735.1 Notechis scutatus
GAGAAGGAACACCGAGGCCAAGGGCTCTCCAAGGCCCTCATCAAGACTGCCATCCAGTTTTCTCGGGAGCGCGGCTACCAAGAAGTTGTGTTGGGTACTTCCATGGTACAACGCATTGCTCACCGGATCTATGAGAACATGGGCTTCCACAAAGTCCTACAGACGAACCCTTCTTTCTTAGCTAAGTTGGTAGGCTTTTCGGTCTACTGGTATTACTACAGAATCCCAGACACTCACTGAGGTCTGCGCCTGAGGTCACAATTCCACCTTCCACAAAGGGAGAAGCGAGTTCTAACATTCAGACTCGATGGCTCAACAGGCAGGCTCAATGTCAACTCGCAAAGCATTCCTGGCTAGCTCTCGAGTTGCCATAAGAAGGAGGCCGGGAGTGGGGGGGCGGGGAGATTCGGTTGGTATGACCAGAAGCACATTCCACACATACCTTCCTCCCGATTGTGTCCCAGGTTACCGGAACCAGCCGGAAAGGCGTGTTTTCTACAGCCCGGGAAAGTCCTTAGTTGGAGAATGTGATTTATGACACACCCTGGGACGAGGGGGAGGGGAAACAGGGTCATAGGTGGGCAGTAAATTACGTAGAGCAGAGCCAACTGCACTTGGGAAAAGGGCCAACATGTTGCTCCTAATAAATAATTGGATTTCTTTTGAAACTTGGCTCGAGGCTCATGAATTAATTAGGGCATCCGTTGGAACCCTGACACTCAAACTTTCTCCTGGTTGGAGTTGAACCAACTCTCTGAAGAGGCTCTGTGTGGCCTGAGTTCAACCCACCTAAAACTGGTTTCCCAACGGAAGGGTCTTTGAACTCCTGTTTATCCGTCTGGCTTAAGATACCTGAAAGGATGTCCCAGATATAGCCTACCCTTGGAAGTGCTTACACCCTGTGGATTGCCGGCCATAGGTTTCTCACGGAGATCTTCTTGTTTAAGTCCTATCCTCCTTCATCGGCCAACAGCTTTTAAGAGAAGAAACATGCTGGACCCTTCGCCAAATCTGTAGTAGAGAAAGGGCGGGGGAGACAAAGGGAAAAAGAGAGACAGAGAGAAAAGAGAAAAAAGAAAAGAGAGAGGCAGAAAGAGAAAAACAAATAGAGAGACAGAGAAAGAGAAAAAATGAAAGAGAGACACAGAGACACAGAGAGAGAAAGACAGAGAGAGGAAAAAAGAGATAAAGAGAGAAGAAAGAGACAAAGAGAGAAAAGAACAGAGAGAGACAGAAAGAGGAAAGAAAAAGAAAGGCAAAGTGAGAAAGAGACAGACAGAAAAGAGAAAAAAGACAGACAAAGGGAGAAAAGAGAAAAAGGAAAAAGACACAGAGAGAAAAACAAATAGAGAGACAAAGAGAAATAAAAAATGAAAGAGACATAGAGATAGACAGAGAAAGAAAAAAGAGGATAGAGACATAGAGACAGAGGAAAAAGAGAGAAAGAGAGAAAGAGAAGAGAGAGAGAAAGACAGAAAGAGGAAAGAAAAAGAAAGACAGGGAGAAAGAAAGAAAAGAGAAAAAGGAAAAAGAGACACACAGAGAGAAAAACAAATAGATAGAGAGCCAAAGAGAGTAAGAAATGAAAGAGATAGAGAGAGAGAGAGACTAAGAGAGAGACTAAGAAAGAGAAAAAGAGGATAGAGAGACAGAGACAGAGGAAAAAGAGAGAAAGAAAGAGACAAAGAGAAAAGGAGAGAGAGAGACAGAAAGGAAAAAGAAAGACAAAGGGAGAAAGAGACAGAGAGAAAAGAGAAAAAAGAAAACGAGATACACACAGAAAAAGAGAGACAAAGAGAAAGAAAAAAAGAGACACAAAGAGAAAGAAAGAGGAGAGAGAGGAAAAACGAGAAAGAAAGAGAAGAAGAGGGAAAAGAAAAGACAAAGGGAGAAAGAGGGACAGAGAGAAAAGAGAAAAAAAGTGAAGAGAGACAGAGAGAGAGAAATAGAAAAACAGAAATAGAGAGACAAAGAGAGAAAGGGAAAAAATGAAAGTGACAGAGACACACACAGAGAGAAAGAGAAAGCGAGAGGGATCGTCCCAGGGATTGTTCTCAAACTGGGAGAAGCTTCATCTCCTTGGTGCCTTTAGGACTACAATTTCCATGATCCACAGTCAAACAGGCTGGGCTGATGGGAACTAGAAACCAGCATATCTTTGATCTGGAATTTTAAAACAGCTCAAACCCAGCTTCAGATTTTGGCCTTTTACGTCTTAGTTTGTTTTATTATTCACTTTATTTCCTTATAAAACTCGATATTTTCAAATTTTAAGGAATTGTCCTCTTTATCCTTCAGCTACGCCTGAATCCTCCCCACCCCCAATAATAAATTTCTCCCCTTATCTCTATGCTAACCACACCAGAGTTGGCGCCCTTCCTACACTCTGCCAAAGAACTAGAAGATTTGATGGGGAAAACCAGGAAATTAAAAAAAATATGACTCTTTTCTTTGGCAAAACATTTTGCTTTTTTAAAATCATTTTTTCCATATTCAAGTCAAATTTTACTTTAAAAAATGAACATGTTATTCTATCCTTTTCAACTACACTAGTTTTTCTTTATTCCAAACTGAAGAATTTGGGGAGTTGAAATCCACGCATCTTTACAGTGGCCAACTTTGGAAAAAAAACTTTTTATCTAAACAACTTTGACTCACAACTCACTCTTATTTGAGCGATCTCTCTCCTGTCAGTGCCTCTTATACATTTTTGTTTGGCGTACAATGTTCCTTTCGTTTTATTTGTGCATAAAGTTGTGTTATCCCTCCCCCCCGATAATATAATCCTGTGGCTTTTTAGATCTGGAAGAACTGCCTAATTCAGGGGTCTTCCAGCTTTAAGACTTGTGGACTTCCAACTCCCAGAATTCCTCCTCCAGTCATGCTAGCTCAGGAATTCTGGAAGTTGAAGTCCACGTCTTAAACTGGCCAAGTTGGAAGACCCTTGATATATATGATGGATGGATGGATGAATGGATGGATGGATGGACAGATAGATAGATAGAGATGGATGGATGGATGGATGGATGGATGGGGAGATGATAGACAGACAGACAAATAGTAATAGATCAAGGGGTCTTCAAACGAGAGCTTTAAGACTTGTGTACTTCAACTCCCAGAATTCCTCCTCTGGTCATGTTAGCTCCAGGAATTCTGGGAGTTGAAGTCCACAAGTCTTAACTTTGCCAAGTTTGAAGACCCTTGGCCTAATTGTTGCAAAATACAAATAGATCCTTGTTAGTCTAGAGATAATCCTCAACTTACGACAATTCATTTAGGGAGCAAAATTACAACAGCATTGGGGGGGGGGGAAGTGACTTTTGGCCCTTATTCACACTTACGACTGTTGCGGATCAAAATTCAGACATTTGGCAACTGACTCATATTTATGATGGTTTTGCAGCGTCCCGAAGTCACGTGATCCCCTTTTGTGGCCTTCTGACGAGCAACGTCCATAGGGAAGCCGGATTCGTTTAACGACTGCAGTGGATTCACTTAATAACCGAGGCAAGAAAGATTGTAAAATGGGGCAAAATTCGATGAACAAGTGTTTCACTTACCAACGGAAACTTTGGGCTCAGCTGAGGTTGTAAGTCAAGGATTACCTGTATTATTGTCACCGTCCTTGCCCGTCTGCAGGGATAGGTATGTATTCTGCAACCATCAGTTGCAGAAGGTTAAATTTTACTGCTACGTGAGCATTCTCCTTGACATATGATTTTTCAAACCAAATTCATCTCCAAGCAGTAGAACCCACTCCCCCTAAAAAGACCTCTCTACCCCCTGCAGGCCCCAATGTCAACTCATAAAATATTTCTCTGGTCTTTTTAGAGTTGCCAACAGAAAGGGAGAGAGGAAAGGGGTCTGAAAGAGCAGTGGGGCAGATTGGAAACCGAAAGCGCATTCCATAAATGTTTTCAAAGATGGTAACTAGGCGATTGAAGTTTCTGCCATGCAACATTCTAACTGGTGAGCCTGATGGAGGACTCTGGGCTATGGAGTTGTCCCATTGGAGAATATGAATTAGGATACACCCAGAGGGGTGGAGGAAAATCAGGGTCAAGGGTGACCATGAATGATGTGCCTCAAGAGTCGGCTATACCCAGGCAGTGCCGACATGTTTACTCCCAATAAATCCTTTTGAAGTTTTGGAAGTTTGGCTCGAGACTCAGGATTTAAATGGGGCGGAACTGCCAGAGCCCTGACACCCAGATTGTACCTACAAGCTAGTTTATAGCAAAAACACTTAGACTTATATACCGCTTTACAGTGCTTTACTGCCCTCTCTAAGTGGGTTACAGATGGTCAGTATATTGGCAGTAATATTGTTGGGTTTATCTATCTTAGATCAACAATCTGAGTCCTCATTTTACTGACCTCGGAAGGACGGAAGGCTGAGTCAAGCCGGTCAGCTGCTGGCAGTCGGCAGAGTTAACCTGCAATGCTGCATTCTAACCACTGTGCCACCGTGGTGCAGAGAGATGATAGACATGGGTTTATCTATCCTATATCAACAACAGTCTGGGTCCTCGTTTTACTGACCGCGGAAGGGTGGAAGGCTGAGTCAAGCCGGTCAGCTGCTGGCAGTTGGCAGAGTTAACCTGCAATGCTGCATTCTAACCACTGTGCCACCGTGGGCAGAGAGATGATAGACATGGGTTTATCTATCCTATATCAACAACAGTCTGGGTCCTCGTTTTACTGACCGCGAAGGGTGGAAGGCTGAGTCAAGCCGGTCAGCTGCTGGCAGTTGGCAGAGTTAACCTGCAATGCTGCATTCTAACCACTGTGCCACCGTGGTGCAGAGAGATGATAGACATGGGTTTATCTATCCTATATCAACAACAATCTGGGTCCTTGTTTTACTGACCGCGGAAGGGTGGAAGGCTGAGTCAAGCCGGTCAGCTGCTGGCAGTTGGCAGAGTTAACCTGCAATGCTGCATTCTAACCACTGTGCCACCGTGGTGCAGAGAGATGATAGACATGGGTTTATCTATCCTATATCAACAACAGTCTGGGTCCTCGTTTTACTGACCGCGGAAGGGTGGAAGGCTGAGTCAACCTTCAGCTGTTGTAGATCGAACTGCCAAACTGCTGGCAGCTGGCAGTCAGCAGAAGTAGCCTGCAGTACTGCATACTAAACACTGCGCCACCACGGCTCATATTTGCTATAAATCAGGATTTCTCAACCTTAGCCACTTTAAGATGGGTGGACTTCAATTCCCAGAATTCCCCAGCCAGCTGGCTGGGGAATTCTGGGAGTTGAAGTCCACCCATCTTAAAGTGGCCAAGGTTAAAAAAATACCCCCGTAGAGAAAACAAGGGCACAGACTACGATAACCCTCCAGATGTAAACAATAAGTTAGGTTTAATTTTCTTTTTAAAAAACGACACAGAAGAAAGGCAGGCAAAAAAGTATAAAGGACTGTGCCATAAAATTCTTAATGGACTTTCGAGTCTGCAATCAACAAATGAACTTCTAACTTTTCCCACTATAAATAATTTCGAGGTGTTGGTCTCTTTAGAATTACGCCTAAGCAGATACACACCAGTCAAACTTACACTGTCCGTTGGAATCTTTTTCTAACTCGGAGTATCATGAAAGCCAAGGAGTCCCCGGCTGCTTCCCCTCGTGGGAGCGGGCTTAGACTCCAACCTCGAAGTAGGGCAGAGAAAACCATATTGAACACAACTCCAGGAAGTCAATTCTGGAGCGAATCTTCTCAAAAATAGACAGCTTCTAAATGATCAGGGTAGTGGGCACCAGGCCCAAACCCTGAATTTCAGAGGGTTCCTTCCTGACACTACATAGATACCCAACCCCTTCCACCGAATTCCTGGCCTCTTGCTACTTTGTGAACCAAGCCCACCAGTGTCCCTCCGTACTGGCAGAAGTTGCAGGCCCTGGGGTTCTCGGTGTAGGGTGTTTCCCGGGAATGATCTCACGGAGCTAAATTGTCCCCGCGTGGCAAATCGATAATTGGTCCCGCAGTGAATTGCCCAGGACGAAGTGGCAGTGAGGAGCGACACGGAACGGGATGGACGAGGGACGGCTCTGGTGGGTCACCTGGCATGGAGGGGGGGGAGGAGAAGCCAGGGTGAAGGGGTCAGGTCCAGGTGGCCGCGGCCAATTGTCCCATTCCATAGCCAGGACAATAACAATCAAGGCCGGAGAGAGGAAGTGGCGTCCTTTTTGTCACAGACACAAGGACGCGCGTCAATTTGCGGTGCACACAAAACGGAACGGAGAGAGAAAATGTTCCGTGGCCAGTTCTTCCCCTACAACTTTGGAAGAGGATGGTTTTTTTTTCCCCTCGTCCTGGCAGGAGATGCTCATCAGTGGCGATTATAGGGGACTTTGCGTTTCCGATACGGCGAAACGTCTCTCCGGTACGAGGGCCCTTGGCGCATGACGAAGGGAGCGCCTGCATGCGTTCTTCTTCGATGCCACCCGGACCTTGGGAAGATGTTTTCTTCACTGTGGGAGGGGTAAGGCAGGAAGGGATGCGGGGGCCCCCACAGATGGCAATGAAAGTTGTCGAGGGCCACATCTACGGAGAAAGTAAAACGGGGAAGAAGCGGTAGAGAAGCTTTCCCTGCTATGCACCTCTAACACGCAGTCAGTTTTCGCCATCGAAAGAGAGATCTTCACACAACCCACCTATAACTTAATTAACTCTTGGTTAATCTCTATATATAAAAGTGAAAGGCCACTCACACATCATCACAAAATCTCCAGAACTGTAAAGCCTACAAACTTGACATTTGGCAATGTGGGGAATATGACAAGGATATTATATATTTAATAATATAATCACAGTTGCGAGATTGGCTAATGCACAACAATGGAAATGTAAAGAAACTCCAAGTGAAATAGAAATAATTAGGAAAATCTGGATGTGTGCAGAAATGGACAAATTGACAAAAGAATTAAAAAATAAGGATGAATTGGATTATTACAAAGTATGGGATAAGTTTATGGTTGGTTAGAAAAGAGAAAGGATCAAGATAATAAGAAATGATTAAATGTATATATTATATACTATGTATATAATGTAAATATGCACTATTTTGATACGTAACTTAGCAATGTAAGACAACTATATGGGTTAGGATTGCACCATGTTCATTGTTTTTAATGTTCTTTTCTGTTTTGTTTTTGTGTTTGTCTAATAAAATTTAAATTAAAATTTTAAAAAAAGTATCCATGTGATCACATGGTTGCAATCTGGGGATCTGGGCATTGGTCAACCAGCCCCCATTTCCAACTATCACAGTGTCCTGTAGTTACATCAACATGGTTTCTGATCTACGGAATGTCACATGTCGCAATCATGGGAGTTCCTCATTTAATCACTCAAGGCGTTTCGCTTAACGATGGTAATGGGGACTGCCAGAGCCTGCGGTCGTTCTTTACAACCGCATTGCTCAGTGATGGAAATTCCTATTCCAATTATCGTCATTAAGTGGCTTCTTCCTCAGTCTCACTTCCCGCAGAGGTGCCACTGGATTCCTTTGTATGCCATGCCTGTTTCTGGTTAAGCTAGAAGCAACTGCTAACTTGAGATCAGTATTGAGAGAAAGAGAGAGAGAAAGAGAGGGAAAGAGGGGGAGAGAAGAAGGGAGGGAGAAAGAAAGGAGGAGAGAGGGGACAGAGAAAGGGGAGGGAGAGGGAGAAAGAGAGAAAAGGGGGAGACAGGGAAAGGGATAGAAAGACAGAGAGGAAGGGAGAAAGGGAAGGAGAGAAGGAGGAAGAGGGAGAAAAAGGGGACAGGTAGAGAAAGACAGGTAGAGAGGGAAGCAGAGAGAGAGAAAAGGAGAGAGGGAGGGAGAAAGAGAAGGGGAGATAGGCACAAAGAGAAAGGGAGGGAGGGAGAGATGGGGGAGAGAGAGAGAGGAAGGGAGAGTGGTGGAGGGAGAGGAAGAAAGGGAGAGGGGAAAAGAGAGAGGGAGTGAGAAAAGGGGGGAGAGAGGGAGAAAGGGAGGGACAAAGAGGAAAAAGGTGAGACAAGGGGGAGAGAGAGAAAAGACGGGGACAGAAAGAGGGAAGAAGGAGAGTGGGAGGGAGAAGGGGAAAAAGACGGGGAGACAGGGAAAGAGGGAAGGAGAGGGAAAGAGGGAGAAGGAGAGAGAGAAAGAGAGCACACACGTGGGCACATAACCACTGACCTCTGAAGACGTTTTCTGGGTGAAAGGAGAGGCCTCGGGGCTCCTCAAAGCGGTCAAATCCTGAGAAAGGCGTTGGTGACCCCGCATCGTTGGGAACGAGTAAAAAGTTGTCATAGAAACTGGGGCGCTGTGGGTAATGCCAGTCGGCTTCGAAACGGTCAGCAAAGGTCACTTGACCTGTAGGATCAAACAAGACTGTTCTGGGCACCTTAACCCACCCACCCCCTGTATCAAGGATGTCCGCAAAGTGTAAACCCCCCCTCCCAAAAAAGATCAAGATGGCGGCCATGGCTACGCCAGTGACGTCCATCAGAAACGGAGGGAGCTCCGATGGCTACACTGGGGCTGCCATCTTGACTTTTTTGACCACGCCCGGCCCACATGTCTGCTCAGCGTGGGCCTTCCCATGCTTACAAGCCAGGCCAGGTGCTCCAGAAGCGTCCCCATAGCTACCGTGTTTCTCATATAATAAGGCTGGGTCTTATTTATTTTTTTGAGCCCCGAAAAAATGGCTAGGCCGTCTTTTTGGGGGTGACTTAATTCCCCCCCCCCTTGCATCTTCAGGCGGGCGGCGACGGCTTGGATGTTGACCTCAGCGTTGGTGGGGCACTTCGTATCGGGTCAACGCAGGCAGCACCATATCCGGTGTGCAACAAAAGTACTTCCTAACGGCAAGCCCCCCCACCATTTCCCCCATTTCGCATGTTTTAATATAGGCCTTAATTTGGGGGGAGGGGCTTAATTTCATTTCATGCCTATAAAACATGCTGGGACTTTCTATTGGGGGAGGCCGTATTGTTGGAGAAACAGGGTAGATGGTGGCCTCCAGCCCAGAGGTGTGGCCATGGTGGGCGTGGCCTACCAGAACTTCTGGGAGGGGCCATTTTTCACCTTCCCCAGAGTCCGGAGGCTTCCCTCAGGCCTCTGGGAGGGCGAAAACAGCCTCCCCCAGGCTCTAGAGGCCCTCCAGAAGCTGGAAACAGGCCCGTTTCGCGCCCTCCCAGGAGTCTCCACGCGGCCCCGGGACTTAACTACATCGGAAATGGGCCACGTGGAGACTCCGGGGAGGGGAGGGGTAGGAAGGGCGGGGCCAGCCAGTCGGTTCAAATACCGGTTCGGCAAGCCAGATATAAATTTAACATCCAGTTCGCCCGAACCGGTCGAATCCCACCCCTGCCCCAGCCTGCTAAGAACCCCACTGCATGGTCTCCTCCCATGACCTCTCCAGACTCAGATACTTGCGTTCTTTGTAGAGCCATCCAGTTGTGGGCATGGGATGCTCCAGGAAGCCCTTGGTGTCTTCATCATCCCACCTGCAGCTTTTGCCGTATCCTATAATGTCCTCGGGGGCAGCTAGGAACCTGATGGCCTGCCTTCGTTCTGAAGGAAAAGAGGCCTCTTCACTGACTTTGCCTTATCTGAACACAGATTCAGCGCTCTCATATTTAACTTCAGAATAAGTGAATATATATACAGGATAGACAGACAGACAGACAGATGATAGATAGAGATATAGAGATAGATAGATAGATAGATAGATAGATAGATAGATAGATAGATAGATAGATAGATAGATAGATAGATAGATAGATGGATGGATGGATGGATGGATGGATGGATGGATGGATGGATGGATGGATGGATGGATGGATGGATGGATGGACAGATAGATAGATAGATATGGAGATAGAGATAGAGATAGAGATAGAGATAGAGAGATGATAGATAGAGATATAGAGATAGATGATAGATAGATAGATAGATAGATAGATAGATAGATAGATAGAGAGAGAGAGAGAGAGAGAGAGAGAGAGAGAGATAGATGGATAGATAGATAGATAGATAGATAGATAGATAGATAGATAGATAGATAGATAGATAGAGATAGATAGATAGAGATATAGATATATAGACATATAGATAGATAGATAGATAGATAGATAGATAGATAGATAGATAGATAGATAGATAGATAGAGATAGATAGACCGATAGTTATAGATAGATAGATAGATAGATATAGATGAGAGAGAGAGAGAGAGAGAGACATAGATGGATGGATGGATGGATGGATGGAGATAGATAGATAGTAGATAGATAGATAGATAGATAGATAGATAGATAGATAGATAGAGATAGAGATAGAGATAGAGAGATAGAGATAGAGATAGAGATAGAGAGGGAGGGAGGGAGAGAGAGAGTGGGGGAGAAAATGAATGAATGAATTCTTTATTGGCCAAGTTTGATTGGACACACAAGGAATTTGTCTTTGGTGCAAATGCTCTCAGTGTTCATAAAAGAAAAGATACATTCATCAAGAGTCAAGAATCATCAGGTCCAACACTTAATGATAGTCATAGGGTACAATAAGCAATCAAATCATACTAGGAAACAGTCCATATAAATCATAAGGATACAAGCGACAAAGTTACAGTCATACAGTCACAACTGGGAGGGGTGGGTGATAAGGAGTGATGGGAAGATTAATAGTAATAGTAATGCAGACTTTGTCAATAGTTGGACAGTGTTGAGGGAATTATTTGTTTAGCAGAGTGATGGCTTTCAGGAAAAAAACTGTTCTTGTATCTAGTTGTTCTGCTTTGCAGGGCTCTATAGCAGCAATTTGAGGGAAGGAGTTGAAGCAGTTTATGTCTGGGATGTGAGAGGTCTGAAAATAAACTACTGCAAGAGTTCAGAAGAAGTTCCAGAGATGGATGCTAAATGCCTCTCTAACAAGAATCATGAGGTTCTCCTGCTTGAGGAGGGGGCTGTGCTAGAAGACCTCCAAGGTCCCTTCCATCCCATCCCATATGAAACAGAGGAGGAGGAAGAGGAGGAGGACAGTGGGGTCCTTGGAGCTCTCTGAGCTTGGTAGTTTTCTTGCAGACATTATATTACCAAGCTAGGTAACATCATCCGTGCTACTGTAGTACAAACTACAGACTAGTAGATGTGGAGAGAAAAAGAGGCCTCTCTATCCATTGCGGTCTTTGATGTCACCAGAACCCTCCGCTGTTTACTCCAAAGGAATCAGAAGTGGTATATCCAGCCGGTTCGGATCAGTTCTGGAGAACCGGTAGCGGAAATTTTGAGTAGTTCTGGAGAACCGGCCAATCCCACCTCTGACTGGCCCCGCCAGCCCCATCTCTTCTCTGCCTCCCATCGAGTCCCAGCTGACCGGCTGGGTCTCCTTTGGTTGCCCTGCACAGGAGAACGGAGCTGGAAAGCAGGCTAGTGGGGTGGGGAGGAAGGGGATTTGGCAATAGCCTTCCTCTGCCATGCCTGCCAAGCCACACCCACAGAACACCATGCCCACCAAGCCACACCCACAGCTGATCGGCTGGGTCTTCTTTGGTTGCCCTGCAGAGGAGAATGGAGCTGGAAAGCAGGTTAGTGGGGTGGGGTGGGAAGGGAAGGGGTTTTGCAGTATCCTTCCCCTGCAGCGCCCACCAAGCCATGCCCAGCAAGCCACGCCCACAGAAACGGCAGTCAAAAACATCCGAATCCCACCACTGTCCTGATCTCCGGAAACCAAAAGGAACAGGTCGCTGGGCGTCCTTCTACTCACCCCCCCAGCGATTCTTCTCTGGGATTGCCACCCCCCAGGCATCGGCCAGATGGGTCAGGAGAAGGTTGGTGATCCGGCGATGCACCACGTTGTTCCAGTGGATCCCATCCTTGACGCGGTTCCCCACGTCGAAGCGGAAGTGGAAGTGGAGGTCCACCACGTCAAAGAGATGGAGGTCGGCCAGGGTGGCCCCGTAGAAGTTGCCTTCGATGATGTCCTGCCGTAGAGTCTGGCTCAGGTGCTGCAGCTGGGAGACAGCAGGAAAATCATGGTCCAGCGTCCTCGGCTGGCAAGCAGAGCGGGGTTGGACTAGAACGGTGGTCGCCAACCAGTGGGCCGGGAACCACTGGTGCTCCATGAGAAAATTTGGGTGGTCCGCAGAGAAATGTCGCCCCCCAAAGCAATTAATCCAGACTGCGAGGGAACACAAGGCTGTGCTGCCCACATCACCCGTAGGAACACAGATCTCTGAGTGACTCTGTGATTCTGCGAGCAACTCAATCTGCCTGCCTGCTTTGCCTGCTTTTGGGTAAAAGTTGCTCTTTTTTTAAATAAAAAATTCAATATTTACATGCACGGTGTGTTGTGAGTCAATTTTGTGAGTTTGCTTGCAAGCAAATTTTATGTGACAGACTCAGGTAGCAGATTGCAGAAAGATAGATCTCTGAGTGAATCTGTGATTCTGCGAGCAACTCAATCTGCCTGCCCGCTTTGCCTGATTTTGGGTAAAAGTTGCTCTTTTTTTTTTAAATAAAAAATTCAATATTTACATAAACATTTATAATATTTACATACAAACCATGCCCAGCCAGTCACATGACCACCAAGCCACACCCACAAATTAGGCCATACCCACAGAACTGGTTGTTAAGAAATTTGAATCCCACCCCTGAACTGGAACAAACCATAATCTCAGAACACACACGAATGCTGACATCTACCATTCAGACAACACCTCGAAGACAAGGCCCAGACTGGGGGGTTTCTAATCCTACCTCTGGTATAAGGAAGCCACCTTTGATCCTGGGGCCTAGAGGCATGGTCATGTTCCAGATGACCAAACAGGAAGGTGGGAGGTCAGCGTCCAACTTGTTGAAGGCTATCTCCAAATTTCTGCGGTATTCCATCATGGAAGACGGGCCATATCTGCTCAGGGAGAGAAAACAAACAAACAGACAAACAAACCAGGATCTGCTGAGCACCAAGGGACTCAAACCTTTATAAATAAGCTTTGCTCTATAAAGTACAGCTCTATAAAGGCTTAGTAAGGCCAAACTTGGAATACTGGCATCCAGTTTTGATGGCCACGATATAAAAAAAGATGTTGAAATTCTGGAAAGAGTGAAGAGAAGAGCAACAAAAGAGGATAAAACGTATGAAGAACAGTGGCAGGAATTGGGTATGTCTAGTTTAATGACAAGAAGGACCAGGAGTGACAGGATAGCAGTCTTCCAATATTTGAGGGGCTGCCTCAAAGAATAGTGGGGTCAACCTATTATCCAAAGCACCAGAAAGCAGGAGAAGAAGCAACGGATGGAAACTAATCAAGGAGAGAACCAGTCTGGAACTAAGGAGGAATTTCCTAACAGTGAGAAACAATTAACCAGTGGAACTGCTTGCCACCAGGAGTTGTGGATGCTCCATCACTGGACGATTTCAAGAAGGACCTAGACAGTCACTTCTCTGAAGTGGTAGAGGGTCTTCTGTCTTAGCAGCAGGTTAGATTAGATGACCTCCAAGGTCCCTTCCAACTCTTGCATTAAAATCCCTAGTTGATCCCTACAGCAGGAGTTTCCAATCTTGGCAACTTTACAAGCTGTGGACTTCAATTCCCAGAATGCCTCCTCCTTAACCAAGATGAGGAATTCTGGGAGCGGAAGTCTCCAAGGCTGGCTGAGGAATTCTGGGAGTGGAAGTCCACAAGGCTGGCTAAGGAATTCTGGGAGCAGAAATCCACAAGGCTGGTTGAGGAATTCTGGGAGCTGAAGTCCACAAGGCTGGCTGAGGAATTCTGGGAGCTGAAGTCCACAAGGCTGGTTGAGGAATTCTGGTGGCAGAAGTGCCCAAGGCCGGCTGAGGAATTCTGGGAGCGGAAGTCCACAAGGCCAGCTGAGGAATTCTGGGAGCGGAAGTCCACAAGGCTGGCTGAGGAATTCTGGGAGCGGAAGCCCATGAGTCATAAAGCTGCCAAGGTTGGAGATTCCTGGGATTTAAGGCCTTTGCACCCCCAGGAGCCCTCTGAAGATCATCAAATGACCTTGACACCTAACACAACAGACAATACGCTACCTGGAAACATCCCAAACGCAAGAATTGAGGATCAAAACATCTGGCTGTGGGCCAACCCGGAAATCTTTCAGGATGCTTTCAAAATATTCCGAGTAGATCCGCGTCAGGAAGTAGAAGCGGACGAGGTGATAACGGGTGCGATATTGGCGCACTTCCCGATAACGGATTCCGTTGTGTAGGCCATCCAGAACACCACCTTCAATTAATTGGTCGTTTTCAAAACTGAATTCCCCCTGGAAAGAGAGAGAGAGAGAGAATGAAAGAGAGAGAATGAGAGAGAGAGAAAGAGAGAGAGAATGAAAGAGAGAAAGAGAGAGAGAATGAAAGAGAGAATGAAAGAGAGAGAATGAAAGAGAGAGAGAATGAAAGAAAATGAGAGAGAATGAAAGAGAATGAGAGAGAATGAAAGAGAATGAAAGAGAGAGAATGAGAGAGAATGAGAGAGAATGAGAGAGAGAGAGAATGAAAGAGAGAGAGAATGAGAGAGAGAATGAAAGAGAGAGAGAGAATGAAAGAGAGAATGAAAGAGAGAAAATGAAAGAGAGAGAATGAAAGAGAGAGAATGAATGAAAGAGAGAATGAGAGAAAATGAAAGAGAGAAAATGAAAGAGAGAGAAAGAGAATGAAAGAGAGAGAGAATGAAAGAGGGAGAGAATGAAAGAGAGAGAATGAAAGAGAGAGAGAATGAAAGAGAATGAGAGAGAATGAAAAAGAGAGAATGAAAGAGAGAGAATGAGAGCAAGAGAATGAATGAAAGAGAATGAGGAATGAATGAAAGAGAGAATGAGAGAAAATGAAAGAGAGAAAATGAAAGAGAGAGAAAGAGAATGAAAGAGAGAGAGAATAAAAGAGGGAGAGAATGAAAGAGAAAGAGAGAGAATGAAAGAGAGAGAATGAATGAGAGAGAGAATGAAAGAGAGAGAATGAGAGAGAATGAAAAAGAGAGAATGAAAGAGAGAATGAGAGCAAGAATGAATGAAAGAGAATGAGAGAATGAAAGAGAGAATGAGAGAGAATGAAAGAGAGAAAATGAAAGAGAGAATGAAAGAGAGAATGAGAGAATGAAAGAGAATGAAAAAAAGAGAATGAAAGAGAGAGAATGAGAGAGAGAGAGAATGAATGAAAGAGAGAATGAGAGAATGAAAAAGAGAGAATGAAAGAGAGAATGAGAGAGAATGAAAGAGACAAAATGAAAGAGAATGAAAGAGAGAGAGAGAATGAAAGAGAGAATGAGAGAGAATGAAAAAGAAAATGAAAGAGAGAATGAGAGAGAATGAAAGAGAGAGAATGAAAGAGAGAAAATGAAAGAGAGAGAGAATGAAAGAGGCCCATTACGATACCTTAGACTTCATTTGGGACGAAGTGAGTAAGGAGTCACTCTGGAGCAACTGAATGAGATCCTTGTAGACCGATCGCTGGACTGCAGGAAGAGGAAGAGAGAGAATTTACAGATTAACAGAGTTGGAAGGGGCCTTGCAGGTCATCTAGTCCAACCCCCACCCAAGCAGGAAACCCTACTACGCCATTTCTGACAGATGGCAGCCCAGTCTCTTCTTGAAAGCCTCCAGTGATGAAACTCCCACAACACAATTCCTCAGCCAATGGTCAATGACCGTTGCTGAGAATTCTGGGAGTTTGACCCACACCACCAGCTTGGAAGCCTTGAATTTAAAAAAAAAAAAAAAAAGCAGCAAAGGTCTCCAAACTCAGCCACTTTTAAGCCTTGTGGACTTCAACTCCCAGAATGCCTCAGCCAGCATGGGAGTCGAAGTCCACCAGTCTTAAAGGGGCCACGTTTGGAGACTTGCCTTTCTTTTCATCCATGAAAGATTGCAGGGGGGGAGGGGGTTGGACTAGAAGACCTCCAAGGTCCCTTTCCAGCCCTTTGATGCTATATGAAATCCTCACTCCTAGGAGAAGGCATGCATTTTCTTCCTCCTTCTCCAGCAGAAAGCAGATACAGCTTCTTCCATCAACAGAGATGTTCTCCTACCACCCCCATCAATCATGCCTTGAGCATCTCACCCCACCATTCCAGATATTCGATCCCTGGTTCCCCTGCTAGACCTGAATGACTCGCAAACCCATAACGAGCAACTGGCTCCTTTTGCATGCCTATTCAACAGTGGTGGGACTCATCTCCGGGGAGGGTGAATCTGCCTACCGAGATGAGGTGGACCTCATGTGGTGTGGAGACAATAACTTGGTCCTCAACACCAAGAAGACCAAGGAGATGATAGTGGACTATATAGAAGGAACAGGTCAGACATCCAGCCCTTGCTCATCAAGGGAGACCGAGGGGAGCAAGTGGCCAGTTTTAAGTTTCTGGGTGTTACCCTAAAAGAGGACCTGACCTGGGGGGCTCACATTGCAACCCTGGTCAAAAGGGCCCAGCAGAGATTATACTACCTGAGGCTCCTCAGGAAACAACAACTGGATGGAAAACTGCTGGTGACCTTCTACCGCTGCACCATAGAAAGTATCTTAATTTACTGCACACCTCTGTATGGTTTGCCAATTGCACAGGGGCAGATAGGAAAGCACTCCAGAGGGTTTAATGTCATTGCCCTGAGGATAAATTTGTTGCCCTCTCCCCTCTTTGGAAGAGCTTTATAGCTCCTGCTGCCTTAAGAAAGTTCAAAACATCCTCAAAGATCCATCTCAACCTGGGCACCCCCCTTTTTTTTTTTAACTATTACCATCTGGCAGACGGTACAGGATAATAATAAAAACAAGGACAAATAGGCTGAAAAACAGCTTCTATCCCAGGGCAGTAACTCTTTTGAACTCTACTGTGTAATAGTGCAATATCCATGCAGTATCAGGGGTTTTCAATTCAATGTGTGGAGGGTGAAGGATGTGTGTTTGTGTTTATTTTCATGGTCACAGTTGTGCACTGAAGATGGTGTTTGATTTCGTTGTATGAGGTGCAATGACAATAAAGTAAACTAAACTAAACTATGATGGGAGCTGCAGTCTGAGATATCGAGACAGGCCCAAAAAGGCTGGGGAAAGCTAGCTCGGATGCCTTCAAGAGAGCTGGAAGCTCAGAGGAGAAGGTCGGAAACAAAATAGTTACGACAAATAGATCCTAGATTGTGAATAGTGTACTAATAATATGAACGTTAATGGTTTAATAATATCTTTTTTTTTTTTTAAAGTAGGGCAGATTGATGCCAGAACGGTCACTCTGGGTATGATATTTATAGTTGTAAACAATAAAAATATATTTGAGAGAGAGAGAGAGAGGGCAGGAAGAGAGATAGGAGAGGGAGAGAAAGAGAGAGACAGAAAGAGAGAGAGAGAGATTGAGAGGGGGATTGAGAGAGAGAGAGGGGGAGAGAGGGAGGGAGAGAAAGAGAGAGAGGGAGATTGAGAGAGAGGAGATTGAGAGAGAGGGGAGAAAGGGGGAGAAAGGGAGGGAGGGAGAGAAAGAGAGAGATTGAGAGAGGGGGATTGAGAGAGAGGGGGGAGGGAGGAGAGAGGGAGGGAGGGAGAGAAAGAGAGAGAGAGGGAGATTGAGAGGGGGGATTGAGAGAGAGAGAGGAGAGAGGGGGAGAGAGAAAGAGAGAGAGAGAGGGAGATTGAGAGGGGGATTGAGAGAGAGGGGGAGAGGGGAGAAAGGGAGGGAGGGAGAGAAAGAGAGAGAGAGAGAGAGAGAGATTGAGAGAGAGGGGATTGAGAGAGAGGGGGAGGGAGGGAGAGAGAGGAGGGGGGAGAGAGAGAGAGATTGAGAGGGGGATTGAGAGAGAGAGGGGAGAGAGGGGGGGAGATAGAAAGAGAGAGAGGAGATTAAGGGGGAATTGAGAGAGAGGGAGGGGGAAGAGAGAGGGAGGGAGGGAGAGAAAGAGAGCGAGAGAGAGAGACAGAGAGAAGGGAGCTCTTCTCCCCTCGCCATCTGCACTCACTTGAATCTCCCAAGATGACCACAAATTTGTTGTGTAGCAGCTGACGGGCATCCTGGGAATTCAAGCGGAGCATCTCGAAGGAACGACGTGGTTTTTGGCAGCCGAGGAATTCAGGGTCTGCAAGAGAAGACGTTGCATCCTCAAGGGCTTGTCCCAGAGGTGGTGTATACAGGGGCCTGTAGAGGTCATGCATAAGCGCACCAATGTGCCTACCGTCCCTGTCCTATTGTTTCTTTTATCTTTCTTATATGTACCCATTTCATGTATTCATAACTATGTATATACTTATACCTACTATCTTGTAAGTGATTGACAAATCAAATAAATCAAATCAAATATTCAACCAGTTCTGACCAGTCCTGGAGAACCAGTAGCAGAAATTTGGAGTAGTTGGGAGAACCGGCCAATCCAACCTCTGACTGGCCCCACCAACCCCCATCTCTTCTCTGCCTCCCATTGAGTCCCAGCTGATCGGCTGGGTCTCCTTTGGTTGCCCTGCCCAGGAGAACGGAGCTGGAAAGCAGGTTAGTGGGGTGGGGAGGGGAGGGGGATTTTGCAGTATCCTTCCTCTGCCATGCCCACCAAGCCACACCCATCAAGCCACACCCATCAAGCCACACCCATCAAGCCACACCCACACAAGCGGTCATTAAAAAAAATTGAATACCACCACTGGGGCCTTGTCCCAAAGTCCCAAAGCTGTTTTTTCTCCCTCAACCACCACGCAAGCTCTCACCATGGGAAGTTGAAGAAGAACCATAAAGATCTCAAAAGATGAGACCCCTTTGCTCTAGAATCTCCTGTTGGAGCAGGGGTGTTGGACTAGAAGATCTCTGGGGGTCCCTTCCAGCTCTATTCTGACCAACGTCCCCCAGATTGCAAAGAGGAAGGTCAAGGGGATTAGAATTAAGGACCATTAAGGTTCAGCTGCAGTTTAGAATTATTGCTCCAGCCCACCCAGGTAGCTCTTGACTTACAACAGCCCATTTAGGGACCGCTCGAACTTACGACGGCCCTGCGAAAAAAAGTGACCGATGACCCTTTTTTTTTTCAGAGCCCAATTTTTTCCAGAGACGGGGGCGGGGGTGATAAATGAGTTGGGCTGCATTTCACGACCTTGCTCGCCACCGTCGCTAAGTGAATTGCCGCAGTGGTTCAAAGTAACCCAGTCGTTAAGCGGATCTGGCTTCCCCCATGGAGTTGGCTCGTCAGAAGGCTGCAAAAGGGGATCGTGTGACTCCCCCCCCCAGGACACGACCGTCATAAATACGAGACGATTGCCAAGCTTGTCTGAATGTTGATCGCGTTGTTTGAAAGCAAAATCCTTCTGGGTTCAGTTCCAAGTGGGGGGAAAAGACACTGGAAACATGGAGGCTGTTAGGAAAGATGGTTTAATAGTGGATAGCAGGACCACGTGGCTTGAAGCTCCAAAGGGAAAAGGATGGATGAGAAGAGAAGGTCAAGAAGGGCCGAGATGCTGAGAGTACCTGGGTTTTATAACCTTGGTTGGGATTTGAATTGGAGCTTGTATTCTGATTGGTTGTCAGACTCCCATGAGGCCATGCGGGGGCAACTCTGTAGGCTGTCCTGAGTTCCAGGCTTGGTTGAGCCTTTGCTGGATGATGATCAGCTCATCAGTCTGGAACCCACATTACGTATCTGATATTAACACAGTTGAGAAAGTCCAGAAATATTTCACAAGAAGATTTCTCCACTCCTCTACTCCTTGCAGAAGACCTTATGCCACCAGACTCGAAATTCTAGACCTAGAAAACCTAGAACTACGCCACCTTCGGTCCGATCTAAGTATAGTATATAAAATCATACATTGCAATGTCCTACCTGTCAATGAATACTTCAGCTTCAACCATAACAACACAAGAGCAAACAACAGATGCAAACTCAAGGTTAACCGCACCAAACTTAACTGCAGGAAATACGACTTCAGCAACAGAGTGGTCAATGTCTGGAATACTCTACCCAACTCTGTGGTTTCTTCCCCAAACCCCAAAAACTTTAACCTTAGACTGTCTGCTATTGACCTCACCCCTTTCCTAAGAGGCCTGTAGGGGGCGTGCATAAGCGCACCAATCATGCCTACCGTCCCTGTCCTATTGTTTCTTTTATATATATTTATTTTTCTTACATGTATACATGTATTCATAACTATGTTTTTACTTATACCTATTATCTTGCAAGCAATTGACAAATCAAATAAACAAACAAACAAACAAACACATAAATAAATGCACTGAAAAGAGCTTTTGGCAATTGCTATAACTTTACCTGGAGATCTTTTGTTATGTAAAGTATTCTGGCCCAGGCCTTAATGGCCCACCCATTAACAAAGGTGGAGGTGAGCTTCTGCTTCTGAGTTTCTACTCTTTTTAGAGGAAATATTCTGCCTTTTTAAATATTTCCTAGGGTATTTTAATTTTCTAGGAGAGGGGTGGGTGCTAACTTCCTGCAGCGGGACCATGGGAACGCGGCGACGGTCATTAAGTGTGAAAAATGGTCGCAGGGCCCCATTTTCAGTACCGTTGTAAGTTTGAATGGTCACTCAATGAACCGTTGTAAGTTGGAGAGTCCTGAGCGGGGGAGAGAGAAGAGATGGAGACAGCAAGAGAAATGGAGGAAGTCGGAGAAGAAAGAGAGAGAGAGAGAAAATGAAGAAAGAGAAATGACACAATGACAGAGTTGGAAAAAAAGGACCTCAGAGGTCTTCTAGCCCAACCCCTGGCTCAAGCAGGAGACCCTCTACCATTTTAGAGAAGTGGATGTCCAATCTCTTCTTTAAAAACCTCCAGTGATAGAGCACCCACAACTTCTGGTGGCATGCAGTTCCACTGGTGAACTGTCCTCACTGTCAGGAAGTTTCTGCTAGGTTTTCTTCTAAGTTGTTTCTCTCCTTGATAAGTTTCCATCCCTTGTTTGGCCTTCTGGTGGCTTTGCAAGATCAGTTGAATAAATAAAAGAAGTTGAAAAATAAATAAATCATAAACAAATAAATAGGTATTTATTGATTTTACTAGCTCGATACCCATGCTTCGCTATGAAACTATGTGGTCAGGCATAGTTTTGGGAGAGGAAAATAAGGGAAAAAATTGTGCGTCTGCCTACCAGCATCCACCGGTCTTCATCTGGAGATCATCAGAGTTGAGGACTGTTTGAAAACTGAAAGATTATTTGCTGTGTGAGCAAGAAGGAGACGGCAAGGTGCCTGGGCGTGGCTTAGCTCAACTGTTCTGTCCTAAAGCTGCTTGATGCTGCTGTGAAACTAAAACTGAAACTCCTTTCCTCTGCTTGTACTTTGCATTTGGAAGAGATTTCTTTTTTTCAGGTGGGGAGGGGGAGTAGAACTCCTTAGCATCAGAGCGTGTTAATAATAATAATAATATAGGAAATAATACTAATAGCTCTGATGGTCATTTGGAAAAATCCTTTCTTAGTGAGCACCTAGAAACCAAGAGGAATATAGGTGCCAAATTTCAAGTTCGTAGACTTTATGGTTCTGGAGATTTTGTGATGATGCGTGAGGGGTATTTCGCTTTTATATATATTAGATTAGAAGATCAATAAAATAAAATACATAAGATACATACATAACACATAAATAAAACAATAAATAATAAAAACAGTAATACATAAAATAAAGACATAATACTTAAAATAATTAAATAAATATTACATAAAATAAATACCCAAGGAATAAAATACATAAGAAATATGTATTTTATACATATACATACATATACAAATTTTATACATACATATACAAATACATATAAAGTGAGTAAAACAAATATACAATAAATAAATAAAATACATACTGCATAAAATAAATGAAATCATGAACAGTGTATAGAATTAATAAAACACATAAGAAATAAATAAAACAAATAAAATAAATGCATAAAAATAAAATGCATAATACATAAAATAAATACAATAATGAACAGTATATAGAATAAATAAAATGCATAAAAATAAATAAATGCATAATACATAAAATAAATACAATAATGAACAGTGTATAGAATAAAACACATAAAATGAATAAAACACATAAAACGAATAAAATAAATGCATAAGAAATAAATAAAATGCATAATACATAAAATAAATAGAATGAACAGTGTATAGAATAAATAAAATACATGAGAAATAAATAATACGAATAAAATAAATGCATAAGAAATAAATAAAATGCACAATACATAAAATATACAATAATGACCAATGTATAGAATGAATAAAACACATAAATAAAACAAATAAAATAAATGCATAAGAAATAAATAAAATGCACAATACATAAAATATACAATAATGACCAATGTATAGAATAAATAAAACACATAAATAATACGAATAAAATAAATGCATAAGAAATAAATAAAATGCACATACATAAAATATACAATGACCAATGTATAGAATAAATAAAACACATAAATAATACGAATAAAATAAATGCATAAGAAATAAATAAAATGCACATACATAAAATATACAATAATGACCAATGTACAGAATAAATAAAACACCTAAGAAATAAATAAAACGAATAAAATAAATGCATAAGAAATAAATAAAATACACAATATATAAAAGAAATAAACTAATGAACAATGTGTAGAATCAATAAAACACCTAAGAAATAAACGAATAAAATAAATACAGAATAAATAAAATACATAAACACATGCAATAAATAAAATAACAAATGAAATAAATACATAATAAATTAGCTGAAAATTAAGTTGAAAAAAATAAAGAGAGAGATGGAGACACAGAGATTCCACAAGGCTTTTCAATCCACCTCAGGCTTCTTTTCCGAAAACCCAACCATTCATTTCCTGACAGGATCGTCCATCCAGTGTTTGCAAACCACAACTGCTCCCCCATGTAGTCTACCCTACTTAGATAACTTGGCTGATACTCCTTTCCCAAGGACGGGTTAGGCTCCACTTGCCCACCCACGTACACACACACACACACACACCACTCTTCACGTTTCCCTTGCACCCTCCCTCTCTTGGCCTTTCTCTTGACCTTGGAGACGGGGTGGAAATGATAACCTAGCTTCACACACACACACACACACACACACACACACCCTCGCTTCTAATCCTTTGGGCCTTGAGCTCCACCAGCCTCCTCGCTTAAAACTCCAAAACCAGAAGACAAACAACAACAACAAAAGAAGACTTAACCTGAGATCCGAGCCAGGAACACGGGCCTCCGGTCCCGTTGCCGAAAACCATCCCAAATGGTCCAACCTGGCTTGTAGGATGAGAGTTTGGGGTGGGTGGGTGTTTAAGCCATGGTCTGCTGAAGGAAGGACCACCACATTGTCAGTCCTGCCTCAGCTTGGGCTTCGAAAGGAAGAACAATCTTTTCCCTACCTTTTGGTCTCAAGCGAGGATGGGGGGGGCGGGTTGGAGTAGAAGACCTCCAAGGGTCCCTTCCAGCTTGGTTTATTATCCTGTAGGGTTTTCACTACAGGTCAAGGGATATACTGTCAAGGGGAAAAGCCAAAAGAACTGAAATTCCCGCGCCCCAAAGGATCATTTAGCCCGCCCCGAAAGTGCCTCCCACCCATCGCTGGTCCTTCACAAGCCCAATCAAATTTAAAATAATTGTTTTTGGAACGGTCTTCTGGGGGAATGCAGCCCCCGTGCTCCGTTTCCCAAGCGGCTGGCCTTGAGACGTGGTGCTGGGATGGAAGGAAGGGACTGTTGAACTTTCGTTCCCTCCAAGCAATCCCCCCCCCCCCCCACCTCCCACCTGGCTCCCAAATTTCCTGGCAGGTTGGCACCGTCCTAGCAAAGTATTGTCAGGTGGCATCCGACAAATGGGAAGACTGACACTTGGAGGACTGCATCCCCACTATAGAGAGAGAGAGAGAAAGGGAGAGAGGGAAAGAGAGAGAAAGAGAAAGGGGAGAGAGAAAGGGAGATAGAGATAAAGAGGGGGAGAGAAAGAGAGAGAGAGAGAGAGAGAAAAGGAGAGAGAGAGAAAGAGAGAGAAAGAGAAAGGGGGAGAGACAGAGAAAGGGGAAGACAGAAAGGGAGAGAGAGAGAGAGAAAGGGGGAGAGAGAGAAAGAGAGAGAGAGAGAAAGAGAGAGAGAGAGAGAGAAGAGAGAGAGAAAAAAAGGGGGAGGGAAAGAGAGAGAGAAAGGGAGAGAAGAGAGAGAGAGAGAGAGAGAGAGAAAGGGGGAGAGAGAAAGAGAGAGAGAGAAAGGGGAGAGAAAGAGAGAGAGAGAGAGAAAGGGAGAGAGAGAAAGAGAGAGAGAGAAAGAGAGAGAGAAAGAAAGAGAGAGAGAAAGAGAGAGAGAAAAAGAAAAAGGGGGAGGGAAAGAGAGAGAGAAAGGGAGAGAAGAGAGAGAGAGAGAAAGAGAGAGAGAGAGAAAGGGGGAGAGAGAAAGAGAGAGAGAGAAAGGGAGAGAAAGAGAGAGAGAGAAAGGGAGAGAGAGAGAAAGAGAGAGAGAAAAGAGAGAGAGAGAAAGAAAGAGAGAAAAAGAGAGAGAGAAAAAGGGGGAGAGAGAGAAAGAGAGAGAGAGAGAAAGGGAGAGAGAGAGAAAGAGAGAGAGAAAGAGAGAGAAAGAGAAAGGGAGAGAGAGGGGGAGAAAGGGAGAGAAAGAGAGAAAGAGAGAGAGAGAGAAAGGGGGAGAGAAAGAGAGCGAAAGAGAGAGAAAGGAGGAGAGAGAGAAAGAGAGAGAGAGAAAGGGAGAGAGTGAGAGAAAGGGGGGAGAAAGGGAGGGAGAGAGAGAGAGAGAGAGAATATGGGCACAGATCGCAAAAATTTTAAAAATGAAAAGAAAAAAAAAGATTCTGAGAATCTCCAAGAGTGCAGAGAAGAGCAGATTAGGAGGCTAAAACGTGTGAATGCAGAAAAACAGAGCTGGAAGGGACCCCGGAGGTCATCTAGTCCAACCCCCTGCTCAGGCAGGAAACCCTCTCCCATTCCAGACAAATGCCTGTCCAATCTCTTCTTAAAAACTTCCAGTGATGGAGCAGCCACCACGTCTGGTGGCAGGCTGTTCCACTGGTGAATGGTTCTGTCGGGAAATTTCTGCTTGCTTCTCTCCTTGATTTGTTTCCTTCCATGGAGGAACTGGGTATTTCTAAGTCTGGTGAAAAGAAGAACTAGGGGTGACATGATAGGAGTCTTCCCATATTTTGGGGGGGCTGCCCCAAAGAGGACCCGCGGTCTACTTATTCCCAAAAGCACCAGAAGGCAGGACAAGAAGCAACCTAGAAATAACCATTTTCCTTCAAAGTTAGAACCATTAACCAGTGGAACTGCTTGCCACCAGAAGTTGTGGCTGCTCCATCGCTGGAGGATTTTAAGCAGAGATTGGACAGCCATTTTGTCTGGAATGGTAGAGGGTCTCCTGCTTGAGAAGTGGGTTGGACTAGATGACCTCCAAGGTCCCTTCCAACTCTCTTAGTCTGTTATCTGTGATCTGAAATGGTAGAGCGTTTCCTGCTTGAGAAGGGGGTTGGACTAGATGACCTCCAAGGTCCCTTCCAACTCTCTTAGTCTGTTATCTGTGATCTGGAATGGTAGAGGGTCTCCTGCTTGAGAAGTGGGTTGGACTAGATGACCTCCAAGGTCCCTTCCAACTCTCTTAGTCTGTTATCTGTGATCTGAAATGGTAGAGCGTTTCCTGCTTGAGAAGGGGGTTGGACTAGATGACCTCCGAGGTCCCTTTCCAGCTCGTTATTTTTTTTCTATTACAGGCAGTCCTCGACTTAAGTGACATAAATTCTGGGCTCAACTGTGGTCGTAAGTGAGAAATTTGTTTTTGCCCCATTTTACCTTTCTGGCCAAAGCCATTAAGTGAGTCATTGCAGTTCAGCTAGTCATACGGTCGTTAAGTGAATCCATCTCCCCCCTCCGTTGACTTAGCTTGTCGGAAGGTCGCAAAAGCGGATCGTGTGACACACACACACACACACACACACCCAGGACGATGCGACTGTCATAAATACAAACCGGTTGTCAAGATACCCCAAATCACGCGATGCTGCAAAGGTCGTAAGTGTGAAAAAGGGCCATAAGTTGCTTTTTTTGCAGTGGCATGGTAACTTTGAACGGTCACTAAATGGAGCATTGTAAGTCAAGGACACATTTGTTACTTTTAAGGTGCCGGGACAGGAGTTTTGGGGGAGGCCCCACCCCAAATTAAATGAGGACCAGACCAGACCAAACGGCCTCTAAAATGAAAAAAATACACACAGGTAGTTCTCAATTCACAAACGTTTTGTTTAGTGATCGTTCAAAGCTTATGAACGGCACCCCAAAACAGTGGCTTATGACCAGGTGTTTCATACCTACGACCAATGCGGTATCCCGACAGTCCCACGATCACAGCTGACTCCTATTTATGACGGTGGGCAGGCCTGGTTTGGCAACCGTCCGACAAGCCAAAACAACGGGAAGCCAGATTCGCTTAATAACTTGCCTTAACAACGGCAGGGATTCCACTTAACGACGGTGTCAAGAAAGGTCCTAAACCCGAGGCAAATCCCAAACCACCCCCTGTCCTGAGCGAGAGAAAGTTTCAACTGCGTTGTGGCTGTAAGCCAAGGTACTGCCTGCATGACACAAGATACAGAAGAAAGAAACCTCAAGAGATCATCTACTCTAACCCCACCGCCCCCCCCGTGTTCCATAACGGAAGTCCCAAAGTAGGAAAGAAGGACAATGAATAGAAAGAGAGAGACGTCTACAAATATATCTATTTTAACACCTCAAAATCTAAAAGCTATGATTGAAGCAGACTTCTTGTAAGTACCTGCAACCAGTTGGAGAAGAAATGAGATCCACCCACTGAGGAGGTGCAGCTGATGGCCTTTATAGACTTCCACCCCCCCCCCCCACCCCATCCCATAATGCTAGGTGCCAAAAGGCTGCAGCTGTGGTTCCAGCTGTCAATTAAACCACAGCAGGTTGGGTCTTAACCCCTTCCAGCCCAGTTTTGTTTTTATTTTTAATTTTATTTTTTGCAGCATCTCAAAACAGCTTGGAAAGGTCCGACCTTATCGCCCCATCAACAGCCTTGGGAGGAATGGAAGGGCTGAGGACAGAGGTCAGGGAAAAAAAGGGGGGGGCCTCCTGCCTGAAGCAGGGGGGTTGGACTAGAAGACCTCTGTGGGGTCCCTTCCAACTCTTGTCATTCTGGGAAAGAACAGACAGGGAGGTTCACGGGGACCTCCTGCTGATCTCAAAGAGGAACTTTTAAAGTGGCCCTTTAAGCTCTGAGTGGAGAGGAAGGCAGAATAAAATAGGAATATAATAGAAGGAAGGGAACGTCTAGGTCATCTAGTCCAACCCCCTGCTTAAGCACCATTGCTGACAGATGGCAGTGATGAATCAGATAATCAGAGTTGGAAGGGACCTTGTAGGTCATCTAGTCTAACCCCCTACCCAAGCGGGAGACCCTACACCATTTCTGACAGACGGCAGTCCAATCTCTTGTGGAAAGTCTCAAGTGATGGCGCTCCCACAACTTCCGAGGGCAACTTTTGTTCCATGGGTTGATTGTTCTCACGGTC
>NC_142012.1:890863-913363 GCF_049901735.1 Notechis scutatus
TCTCTCTCTTTTCCCTTCCCCTTTCTTTCCCTCTCCCTCTTTTTTCTCTTTCTCTTCCCCATCTCTCTCTGTCTCCCTCTCTCTTTATCTCGCTGTTTCTCTTCTCTCCCTTCTTTCCCTCTCTCTTTTTGTTTCTCTTTTTTCTTTCCCTCTCTTTCTCTCTTGGTCTTTTTTCTTTCTATCTCTTTTTTCTTCTCACTCTCTCTCTCTCTGTCTCTCTTTCTCACACTTTCTTTCTTTCTCTTTCCCTTCTTTCCCTCTTTTTGTTTCTCTTTCTCTTTCCCTCTCTTTCTCTCTGTTTTTCTTCCTGTCTCTCTTTTTCTTTCTCTCTTTTTGTCTCTCTTTCTCTCTCTTTTTGTCTCTCTCTTTCTCTCTTGTCTCTCATGCTCTCTCTCTGTCTCCCTCTCTCTTTATCTCGCTGTTTCTCTTCTCTCCCTTCTTTCCCTCTCTCTTTTTGTTTCTCTTTTTTCTTTCCCTCTCTTTCTCTCTTGGTCTTTTTTCTCTCTTGGTCTTTTTTCTTCTCACTCTCTCTCTCTGTCTCTCTTTCTCACACTTTCTCTCTTTCTCTTTCCCTTCTTTCCCTCTTTTTGTTTCTCTTTCTCTTTCCCTCTCTTTCTCTCTGTTTTTCTTCCTGTCTCTCTGTTTCTTTCTCTCTCTTTTTGTCTCTCTTTCTCTCTCTTTTTGTCTCTCTCTTGTCTCTCATGCTCTCTCTCTGTCTCCCTCTCTCTTTATCTCGCTGTTTCTCTTCTCTCCCTTCTTTCCCTCTCTCTTTTGTTTCTCTTTTTTCTTTCCCTCTCTTTCTCTCTTGGTCTTTTTTCTCTCTTGGTCTTTTTCTTCTCACTCTCTCTCTCTGTCTCTCTTTCTCACACTTTCTCTCTTTCTCTTTCCCTTCTTTCCCTCTTTTTGTTTCTCTTTCTCTTTCCCTCTCTTTCTCTCTGTTTTTCTTCCTGTCTCTCTGTTTCTTTCTCTCTTTTTGTCTCTCTTTCTCTCTCTTTTTGTCTCTCTCTTGTCTCTCATGCTCTCTCTCTGTCTCTCTCTTGTTGTCTTTCTTTCTCTCTCTTTTTGTCTCTCTCTTGTCTCTCATGCTCTCTCTCTTTCTCTCTCTTTTGTCTCTCTCTTGTCTCTCATGCTCTCTCTCTGTCTCTCTCTTTTTGTCTCTCTTTCTCTCTCTTTTTGTCTCTCTCTTGTCTCTCATGCTCTCTCTCTTTCTCTCTCTTTTTGTCTCTCTTTCTCTCTCTTTTTGTCTCTCTCTTGTCTCTCATGCTCTCTCTCTGTCTCTCTCTTTTTGTCTCTCTTTCTCTCTCTTTTGTCTCTCTCTTGTCTCTCATGCTCTCTCTCTTTCTCTCTCTTGTTGTCTCTCATGTCTCTCATGCTCTCTCTCTGTCTCTCTCTCTCTCTCTCTTTGCCTCCCTCCTTCCCCTTCCCCTCCCTCTCTCTCTCAATACAGTTGTGTGTATTGCTCCGAATTCCACTCAGGACAGAGGGAGAGGCAGCCCAGGTCCCTCCGCGCCGGCTGTTTGTTGCTTCGACGTCTATATTTAGGGTGCCAAGAGCGGGTGGCAGGGAACGTGGGTTTATTTTGTGCTTGGCACGTCCACCACCCCATGCCGGGCAGTCCTCCTTTCGGGCTGAGGCTTGGCCTGCCTGACCCACCCTTGACCTCTTCCACGGCTGCAAAAGTGTGTGTGTGTGGGTGGGGTCTGCCAGAGCCCAGTCCCCGGGGGGTGGGTGGGCTTGAAGAGGGCGAGGCAGGATGGAGGTGCCAACGTGGGTGCCCCAAGCCCTCCAAGCAAGGGAAGGCTTCCTTCGATGTGCCTTCGTTGGTTTTTTGGTTTTTTTTTGCAAAGGGACCGGGTCCTGCCAGCCGTCCTCAACTTACAATGGTTCATTTAGTGACCGTTCGAAATGACAACATCACTGGGGAAAAAAAGTGACTTGTGAACTTTCCCCCCCACCTCACACACACTTAACTACCGTTGCAGCATTCCCCAGCATCACAATTCAGACGCTCGGCAATGGACTCGTACTTACGACGGTCGCAGCGTCTGGGGGGGGGGGAAGGGGTCACCGGATCCCCTTTTGCGACCTTCTGAGAAACAAAGTTAACGGGGGAGGGGGAAAACCAGATTCCCTTAACAACCGGGTTACTAACTTATCGGCCGCGGGGATTCACTTAATGACTGTAGCAAGAGAGGTCGTAAAAGGGGGGCAAAACTCACTTCGTGACCGTCTTGCTTAGCAACAGGCTGGCCGTAACTCGAGGACTGCCCGTATTTAGCGTTATGCTCTGTGTGTGTGCTCCTTTCACCACTGTAATTGGGGCCAGCAATTTGGTCCTTAAGTAAATCGATCGCTAAGTGAAGCCCCCACGGTGGGATCCATCTTAGTTCAGCTTGGCTTTGCTTCTGTAAAGGCGAGGAATTCTGGGAGTTGAAGTCCACTTTGCCAACCGCGGCCCTGAGCACAAAAATGGGGTAGAGAAGGACCACAGCGCCTCTGCCAAGTGTTGGGGAGCAGCTCCCCGCAGGCTGTGCGGTGGGTGTTGAGTGTGTAGCTCTTGTGTTGAGTGTGTCACTCTGGACCCCATTTTTTCCCTTCCTTCTCATCTCTCCTTCCTTCCTTTCTTACTCACACTCACTCACATCTCCTCTTCCTTTCTTCTTCCTTCCTTTCTTCTTCCCTCCTTCCCACCTCTCCTTCTTTCCTTCCTTCCTCCCTCCCTCTCTCCCTCCCTCCCTCCTATGTCCTCTTCCTTTCTTCCTCCCTCCTTCCCATCTCTCCTTCTCACCTCTCCTCCCTCCCTCACTACCATATCCTCTCCTTTTCTTCCTCCCTTCTTCCCATGTCTCCTCCCTCCCTCCTCCCCTCCTCCCTCCTTTCCCTCCCTCCCTCCCTTCTTTCCTCCTCCCTCCCTCCCTCCCTTCTCTTCTTTCTCCTCCCTCCCTCCCTCCTTTCCCTCCCTCCCTCCCTTCTTTCCTCCTCCCTCCTCCCTCCCTCCTTTCCCCTCCCTCCCTTCCTTCTTTCCTCCTCCCTCCCTCCCTCCTTTCCTTCTTTCCTTCCTTCCTTCCTCCCTCTCTCCCTCCCTCCCTCCTCCTATGTCCTCTTCCTTTCTTCCTCCCTCCTTCCCATCTCTCCTTCTCACCTCTCCTCCCTCCCTCACTACCATATCCTCTCCTTTTCTTCCTCCCTTCTTCCCATGTCTCCTCCCTCCCTCCCTCCCCTTTCCCTCCCTTCCTCCTCCCCCTCCCTCCCTCCTCCTCCCTCCTCCCTCCTTCCTCCCTCCCTTCCCTCCTCCCTCCCCCTTCCTTCTTTCCTCCTCCCTCCCTCCCTCCTCCTTCCTCCCCCTCCCTCCCTTCCTTCTTTCCTCCTCCCTCCCTCCCTCCTTTCCCTCCCTCCCTCCCTTCCCTCCCTCCCTTCTTTCCTCCTCCCTCCTTCCTCCCTTCCTTCTTTCCTCCTCCCTCCCTCCCTCCTTTCCCTCCCTCCCTTCCTTCTTTCCTCCTCCCTCCCTCCCTCCTTTCCCCCTCCCTCCCTTCCCTCCCTCCCTTCTTTCCTCCTCCCTCCTTCCCTCCTTTCCTTCTTTCCTCCTTCCTTCCTTCCTCCTTTCCCTCCCTCCCTCCCTTCTTTCCCCCTCCCTCCCTCCCGCCTGCCTGCCTGCCCTAAGGACCAGTTGGCAGTGAGGGACAAGGACGAATAGGGGTGTCAGGCTGCTAATCACCTGCAGCTGAGCATGTCCATGTCTGATCTTAAGTTTGTTAGGCAGTTCCTTGACTGAGGTCTTGTTTACTACCTGATTGTTGTTCTGATGTTAATCTTGGAGTTAATCTACACTCATTTGGGTGTTGATTGTGTGAGCTAGTGTGAGGGCTTCAACCCCGAGAATTCCCCAGTTAGTATGTGAGGACTTCAACTCCCAAAAGTCCCCAGCTAGTATGTGAGGACTTCAACTCCCAGAATTCCCCAGCTAGTATGTGAGGACTTCAACTCCCAGAAGTCCCCAGTTCGTATGTGAGGACTTCAACTCCCAGAATTCCCCAGTTCGTATGTGAGGACTTCAACTCCCAGAATTCCCCAGTTCGTATGTGAGGACTTCAACTCCCAGAATATGAGGACTTCAACTCCCAGAATTCCCCAGTTCGTATGTGAGGAGTTCAACTCCCAGAATATGAGGACTTCAACTTCCAGAATTCCCCAGCTAGTATGCAAGGACTTCAACTCCCAGAATTCCCCAGCTAGTATGCAAGGACTTCAACTCCCTGAATTCCCCAGCTAGTATGTGAGGACTTCAACTCCCAGAAGTCCCCAGCTAGTATGCAAGGACTTCAACTCCCAGAATTCCCCAGCTAGTATGTGAGGACTTCAACTCCCAGAATTCCCCAGGTAGTATGTGAGGACTTCAACTCCCAGAATTCCCCAGCTAGCATGTGAGGACTTCAACTCCCTGAATTCCCCAGCTAGTATGTGAGGACTTCAACTTCCAGAAGTCCCCAGCTAGTATGCAAGGACAACTCCCAGAATTCCCCAGCTAGTATGCGAGGACTTCAACTCCCAGAATTCCCCAGCTAGCATGTGAGGACTTCAACTCCCAGAATTCCCCAGCTAGTATGTGAGGACTTCAACTCCCAGAATTCCCCAGCTAGCATGTGAGGACTTCAACTCCCAGAAGTCCCCAGATAGTATGTGAGGACTTCAACTCCCGGAAGTCCCCAGTTAGAATGTATGGACTTCAACTCCCAGAATTCCCTAGCCAGTATGGGTGAATTTCAAGTCTTTAGGCTAGCTGGAGAATTCTGGGAATTGAAGTCCACCCATCTTAAAGTTGCCAAGTTGAAATAACCCTGATCATCTGTAGGGCGGGCCAGGGGGCAGAAAATGATTTGTAGCCGTAGCTCTCCCCTAAAGACCCTCCCGTTGGTAGAAGGCAAAGATTTTGGGGTCAAGTGAAAACGACTCTTTTCTCCTTTTAAGGCAGCGGAGGGGGAGGGGGACGACTCTGGGGGCTCTTGCGCCACGGCTTCCTCCCCTTCCTCGCCAGTCCTTTCTTGGAATCCGTCAGGGATTCTTGGGAGCTGGAAATCTCACCGCAGCCAGGAGGAAGTCAGCAGTAATCCAAGAAAGACAAAATCAAAGTGAAAACAAACAACTGTGTTAAAGTGATGTGTGGGTGCGAGTTTCCAGCTGCGGTTTGACGGCTGCCCCTCCTCTTCCTCCTCCTCCTCCTGCAAACTTTATTTGAATTGCACTAACTCTTTTTTTTTTTTTGTTTTTTGTTTTGTGCGTGTGGCTATTTTCAAATCTTGGACCGCAGCTTCAGGAAGCAACACGCCAGCCAGTCAAAATTTTGCAGCCAGATTTTATTTTATTTATTATCCGTTTGATTTGTTATCTGTTTTATTTTATTTCATTTTGTTATCTTTTTATTTTTTATTTATTTTCATTTTATTTTACTTTTCATTTTGTCGTATTTATTTTAATTTAATTTCATTATCTTATTTATTATTTTTTAGTTACATTGTCCTATTTTATTTTACTTTGTTTCATGTTATGTTATTATTTGTTTTCTTTTATGGTCTTATTTTTTTTCTTTTTCTTTTAATGCCTTATTTATTTATAGTTTATGTTGCTAATTACTTTTTACTTATATTGTCCTATTTTATTTTGCTTTGCTTTATGTTATATGTTATGTGACATTATGTTCTATGTTTTATTTCATTTTAATTTTATTGTCTCATTTATTTTTTACTTTTATTATTTTATTATTTATTTTATTGTCTTATTATTTATAGTTTATCTTGTTTATGATGCTTTAAAACTTACATTGTCCTATTTTATTTTACTTTGTTTTATGTTATATTATATGTTTACCCCACCTGACTCTCTGGTTTCTTCCCCAAACCCCCAAAACTTTAACCTCAGACTTTCTACCGTTGACCTCACCCCATTCCTAAGAGGTCTGTAAGGGGTGTGCATAAGTGCACCATCATGCCTACCGTCCCTGTCCTATTGTCCCCATTTATTCGTACCTGGTTCCTGTATTCTTATTCGTGTTTAGACTTACACCTATTATATTGTAAGCGATTGACAAATCAAATAAAAATAAAAAGTAAAATAAGGAAGGAAGGAAGGGGGAAGGAAGGAGAACAGGGAAGGAAGGAAGGAAGGAAGGAAGGAAGGAAGGAGAGAAAAAAATGGAGGGAGGAGAGAAAGGAAGAGAGGGAATACCCATTCCTAAGAGGTCTGTAAGGGGTGTGCATAAGTGCACCAACATGCCTACAGTCCCTGTCCTATTGTCCACATTTATTCGTACCTGGTTCCTGTATTCTTATTCGTGTTTAGACTTACACCTATTATATTGTAAGCGATGGACAAATCAAATAAAAATAAAAAGTAAAATAAGGAAGGAAGGAAGGAAGGGGGAAGGAAGGAGAACAGGGAAGGAAGGAAGGAAGGAAGGAGAGAAAGAATGGAGGGAGGAAGAAAGGAAGAGAGAGGAATACCCATTCCTAAGAGGTCTGTAAGGGGTGTGCATAAGTGCACCATCGTGCCTACCGTCCTGTCCTATTGTCCCCCTTTTCATACCTGGTTCCTGTATTCTTTTCGTGTTTAGACTTACCTATTATATTGTGGCGATGGACAAATCAAATAAAAATAAAAAGTAAAATAAGGAAGGAAGGAAGGAAGGAAGGAAGGAAGGAAGGAGAAAAAAGAATGGAGGGAGGAGAGAAAGGAAGGGAGGGAATACCCATTCCTAAGAGGTCTGTAAGGGGTGTGCATAAGTGCACCAACGTGCCTACGGTCCCTGTCCTAATGCTCCCCTTTTCATTCGTATCCATTTCATGTACTCATAGTCAGGTTTATACTTATATCGGTTACCTAATACATGCTCGACAAATAAATAAAAAAACATAAAATAAAATAAAATAAAGTCCGGCTTGGAGAGGGTACGAAATGTCACACCGCGTTTTTGCCTCTTTGTTCACGGGGAAGGGTTGGTCCAAAGCAAGCGCCTGGGAAAGCATTCGCCGCTCCCCAGATCGTAAGTGTGGTTGCTGTGCATTTATCTGGAATGTTTGTCTCCTTTATTGTCGGCTGGAAAGTTTCTCTTTGCTAAGAGTGCGTTGTTGTTACGCAAAGGGAATCCTCCTCCCGAGGAAAATTGGGGAACAAAAAAAATTATTTGGGAAACCGGGGGAACACAAGAAAAAGAAAGAAAAACCCCAAGTTGCTATAACAGCTGGGTTTGCATGACCTTTGGAGGGTTTTTTTTTTGGGGGAGGGAGGAGCAGCTTCTAAGACACCCAAACCCTGCATTTTTTTCATCCGGTGGTGGTTTAGGGTGCGTGAACAAACCCAGGTTTGCCATTAGCGAGGTTTGTGGGATGAGCAGCGGGTGGAATTGCAGGGGAAGGAATCTCTCGTCACAGGCGCCTGTGAGGTCATTGTGCCGATGAGGGAATTGGAGCAGGGCACTCCCGCTGTGGGATGCGGGGTGTGTGTGTGTGTGTGTGTGTGTGTGTGTGTGTGTGTGGTAAGCTGGGGATGAGTGTCTCGAGAGTCTCTGTGCGGCTGGACAAAACATGCCTTCTTCCTGTTGTGGGGCCCTTGGTGCTCTCTGAGCTGGGTGGTTTTATGGCAGGCATTTCGTGACCCAACCAGATAACACCATCAGTGTTAGAAGAGAGTGGGGTTTCTGGAATGGAGGAGGAAGAGGAAGAGGAGGAGGACTGTAGGGTCTTTGGTGCTCTCTGAGCTGGGTGGGTTTTGTGCAGATGTTTCATCACCCAACTAAGTAACATCTTCTGTGCTAGAAGGGAGTGGAGTTTGCAAAAAGGAGGAAGAGGAGGAGGAAGAGGAAGAGGAAGAAGAGGAAGAGGAGGAGGAGGGGAGCAGGGAGGAAGAAGAGGAGGAGGAGGAAGGAGGAGGGAGGAGGAGGAGGAGGAGGGAGAGGAGGAGGAGAGGAGGAGGAGGAGGGAGGAGGAGGAAGAGGAGGAAGAGGAGGAGGAAGAGGAGGAGGAAGAGGAGGAGGAAGAGGAGGAGGAGGAAGAGGAGGAGGAGGAAGAGGAGGAAGAGGAGGAGCAGGAGGAGGAGGAGGAAGAGGAGGAGGAGGAAGAGGAGGAGGAGGAGCATGAGGAAGAGGAGGAGCAGGAGGAGAGAGGGAGCAGGAGGAAGAGGAGGAGGAAGAGGAGGAGGAGGAGGACTGTAGGGTCTTTGGTGCTCTCTGAGCTGGGTAGATTTTGTGCAGATGTTTCATCACCCAACTAAGTAACATCTTCTGTGCTAGAAGGGAGTGGAGTTTGCAAAAAGGAGGAAGAGGAGGAGGAGGAAGAGGAGGAGGAGGAAGAGGAGGAAGAGGAGGAGGAAGAGGAGGAGCAGGAGGGAGGAGAGGAGGAGAGGAAGAGGAGGAGGAGGAAGAGGAGGAGGAGGAAGAGGAGGAGGAGGAGCATGAGGAAGAGGAGGAGCAGGAGGAAGAGGAAGAGGAGGAAGAGGGAGGAGGAAGAGGAGGAGGAGGAGGAGGGGACTCCTCTGGATCCTCTTTCTTTGAGCTTGGAAGATGACGATTGTGGGGTCCTTAGTGTTCTGTAAGCTTGGTGGATTTTTTGCAGATGTTTCATGACCCAACTGGGTAACAGAAGTGCTAGAAAGGAGGGAGGGAAGGAGAAGGAGGAAGAGTAGCAGGAGGAGACAAAAGTAGCAACAACTCTGGGTCCTTAATGCTCTTTGAGCTTGGTGGTTTTCTTGCAGATGTTTCATGACCCAACTAGGTAACATTATCACTGCTAGGAGGGGTTTGTGGGGTTTGCAGAGAGGGGAGGAGGAGGAGGAGGAGGAGGAGGAGGAGGAGAACAGTGGGGTCCTTGGTGTATTCTGAGTTTCGTGGGAGTTTTTTTGCAGATATTTCATTATCCAGCTAGGAAACATCATCAGTGCTAGAGGGGAGGGGAGTTTGAGAGAGGAGGAGGAGGAGGAGGAGGAGGAGGAGGAGGAGGAGGAGGAGGACTGGGGAGTCCTTGGTGCTCAGTGTGGGTAAGCTGTGTTGTTTTCTTGCAGACGTTTAATGTCCAAACTAGGGAACATCAACCATGCTGGAAGGGAGAAGGGGTTTCTCTCTTATGCAAGTGGTTGCTGTATCAGTGTGAATGTTCTTGGTGCTTATTTTGTTAGGCTGTTGTTTATGTTTGATGGTTTATCTGAGTTGGCAGTTTCTTGATTGGGGGGCATCCTTTACTTCTTGATTGTTAGTCTGAGGTTAATTTTAGTGTTAATCTCTGCTTATCTGGGTGTTGATTGCTGGCCAGGAAGAGTTTTGGTTTTTTCTTTTTCTTTTGAGCTGTTTTGATCGTCTCTCTTGAATGGCTTCTAAACGTTGTTTATCTCTATGTGCCTGTTGATAGCCAGTTTGTCTGAGTGCCAGGCTTCTAGGAATTCTCTAGCATTTTGGGACCTGGCTTTGTTGAGGATGCTCACAGCTTCCCAGTTGAAGCCATGGCAAAGTCTGCCCATGTGTTGTGCAGTAAAAGAGTGTTCATCACGTCTTCTGGCCACCGGGCTGCTTCTTTCCGCTTCTTTCTGCTTCTGCTTTTGGCTGCACGCAAGGAAAGCAGCCAAAGTCTTTCTTTCTCTCCCCCAAACTCAGCCAGAAATGAGTCTTTGGGACCCTGCAAGGCCTCCTGCTCCAAGAGGCAAAGACTCATTTCTGGCAGAGTTTGGGGGAGAGAAAGAAAGACTTCTGCTGCTTCTGCTGCTTTCCTTGCATGAAGCCAAAAGTCTCTCCCTTTCTCTCCCCCTGATTAGTTTCCACCCATTGTTTCTTGTCTTGCCTTCTGGTGCTTTGGAAAATAAATGGACCCTCTCCTCTTCCCTTCCAGCTCTATTCTGATTGGATACTGAAGATGTCAGAATTAAGCTTTTCAGATTTAACAGATAATCAGAGTTGGAAGGGACCTTGTGGGTCATCTAGTCCAACCCCCTGCCCAAGCGGGAGACCCTACACCATCTCTGACAGATGAGAGTCCAATCTCTTCTTGAAAGTCTCAAGTGATGAAGCTCCCACAACTTCCGAAGGCAACTTCTGTTCCATGGGTTGATTGTTCTCACTGTCAGAAAGTTTCTCCTTATTTCCAGGTTGAATCTCTCCTTGTTCAGCTTCCATCCATTCTTCCTTGTCTGGCCTACAGGTGCTTTAGTTAATAGCTTGACCCCTTCCTCCTCTCTGGGGCAGCCCCTCAAATATTGGAAGACTGCTCTCCTGTCTCCCCTGGTCCTTCTCTTCTCTAGACTAGTCCAGGCCCAGTTCCTGCAACAGTTTGTCGTATGTTTTAGTCTCCAGTCCCCTAATCCTCCTGGTTGCTCTTCTCTTCTCTTCTAGAGTCTCAACATCTTTTTTATAGTGTGGCAACCAAAACGGGATGCAGTACTCTAGGTGTGGCCTTACTAAGGGTTTACAGAGTGGTATTAGTACCTCCCTTGATCTCGATTGTATCCCTCTGTTGATGCAACTTAGGATTGCGTTGGCTTTTTTGGCTGCTGCTACACACGGCTGGCTCACATTTAGCTGGTTGTCCACTAAGACTCCAAGATCCCTCTCCCAGTTCCTGCTATTGAGTCTGGTTTCACCCAGTCTATATGGGTTTTTCTTGCCTAAGTGCAGGACTTTACTTTTCTCTACATTAAATTTCATTTTGTTAAATATTACCCAGGGTTCTAGTCTATCAAGATCCATCTGGATCTTGAGCCTACCTTCTTAGGTGTTAGCTCTTCCTGCCAGCTTAGTATCATCTGCATATCAAAGCCCTTTCCCCCAAACATCCATCCAAGACTCCACTCGCTTCTCCAATTTTCATATCATCTATTTTTATACATCCTGTATGACAGAGAGCATTGGATTGTGGCTGCTAGGAGAGCTTCGTCCTCGTTACTCATCGGTGAATGTTAATATTTACAACTCTTCCTTCTGTGTTTTGCTTTGGAGGGTGGATCTAGCTAGCCTTGTTTAGTGAATGACCCAGTCGTTAAGTGAATCCGGCTTCCCCATCGATTTTGCTGGTCACCAAAAAGGAATCCCCTAATCCGCAGACACTGCGACTGTCGTAAATATGACCTGGTTGTGCCATCTGAGTTTTGGTCCCGTGGCCACAGGGGGTCTGCTGCAACGGTCGTAAGTGTGAATCACGGTCGTTGGTCCCTTTGTTCATTGTAATTCTGAACGGTCATTAAACAAACTGTTGTAAGTTGAGGACTGCCTGTGCTGGAAAGTCTGCGGTAACACCTGGATGGAACTCTTGAAGAAGCCCCAGGAAGTGGAAAGATGCTACTTCATGAAGCAGGCTGTTCCAGTGGCTTACAATTCCTAACATCATGAAATTCCTCCATATTTCTATCCCCACTTAATTTACTTGTAATTTCGCCCCCCTTGGTTCACTTCCTTCCTGGTAAGATGGCAGAACAAAAAAAAACCTCACTCCATTTTCCTCCTCCTTCGTTTTCTTCTCCTCCTCCTCCTCTATCATCATCTTCTTCTTCTTCTTCTTCTTCTTCTTCTTCTTCTTCTTCTTCTTCTTCTTCTTCTTCTTCTTCTTCTTCTTCTTCTTCTTCTTCTTCTTCTTCTTCTTCTTCTCCTTCTCCTTCTCCTTCTCCTTCTCCTTCTTCTTCCTCCTCTTCTTCCTCCTCCTCCTCCTCCTCCTCCTCCTCCTCCTCCTTCTTCTTCTTCCTCCTCCTCCTCCTCCTCCTCCTCCTCCTCCTCCTCCTCCTCCTCCTCCTCCTCCTTCTTCATCTTCATCTTCATCTCATAGTCAACCAGATGTTCAGACTGGGTTTGGCATTTTTGTCTACCTATCAAGTCCTTCCCAAGGATATGGGGATAGGCAAATCTGGATGTTTGATGGTGTTCCAGATATCACCGCAGGATGGAAGCTGTTCAAAGGAAAGCTGCCTTCTGCAATTGACTGGGGGCAAATGTGTCAATGCCGATGACGTTCAAGGGCTGCTCCAAGTTGTTTTGGGACTGCAGCCAAGGCGCCTATTCCTATTGGTACCACCCTTGCTTGCCTTTGCCATAGTCATTCTATTTCTAGTTGTGGGTCTTTGTATTTTGTTATCTTCTCCAATTCTTTCTCTTCTATTATTATTATTGTTGTTAATAATAATAATAATAATAATAATAATAATAATAATAATAATAATAATAATAATAATAATAAACAACACAAAAACGACAGTGTACACGGCAAACGAGATGACTATGCTGGGTTTCGTATCACAAATCACTAGTCGAACCCTTCCCAAGCGTTTAGGACTGTTTGGTATATCAGCAGATTATGGGAGCAGATCCCAGTAAGGTGGCCTTCTGCAGCTGACCAAGGGTGATCTTGTCAGTGCCAATTGTTCTTAAGTGCTTACCTAGTGTTAGATCGGGTAGATCGGTTCCCACAGAGACGCGAGACCAAAAGTGTTCATTCAGCTCTTTATTTGGTATATAGACCAGTACAGGACCTTGGAGCCGTGGCAACCCTTCATATAGGAATCGCTCGCGGCTTGGAGGCCAATGACAGGGCTTTGAATCTCCCGCGATCGGCTCGGCCAATCGCGGTTGATTCTTAGCGCGCCAATCACGGCCGCTTAATTGGCCAATCAGGTTGTGGTCCGTATGGACCAATCAGGATTCAGGATTTGGAGTATGCTAATATAGAACACCTAGGTCTTTAGGCACAGCACCCAGTGTGCCCAGTACCACTGGAACCACCTGCACTGGTTTGTGCCAGAGTCTCTGCAGTTCGATTCTCAAGTCCTGATATCTGGTGACTTTTTCAAGTTGTTTCTCGTCGATTCTGCTGTCACCCAGGTATGGCAATGTCGATGATCCACACTTTTTTCTTCTCCACAATCATGATATCTGGGGTATTGTGTTCCAAAACTTTGTCAGTCTGTATTCAGAAGTCCCACAGTAGTTTTGCATGCTCAGTTTCGATCACTTTCTCAGGCTTATGATCCCACCAGTTCTTTGCTACAGGCAAATGATAGTTGTGACACAAATTCCAGTGGACCATCTGAGCGACTGTGTTGTGACACTGTTTGTAGTCAGTCTGAGCTATTGTCTTGCAACAGCTCAGTATGTGAACAGTGGTTTTATCCGCTTCTTTGCAGAGTCTGCATTTGGGGTCATCAGCAGATTTTTCTATTCTGGCTTTGATTGCATTCGTTCTGGTGGCTTGTTCCTGGGCTGCAAGAATCAGGCCTTCTGTCTCTTTCTCCAGTGTTCCGTTGGTCAGCCATAACCAGGTCTTTTCCATATCTACTTTTCCTTGGATCTTTTCAAGGAACTATCCATGCGGTGCTTTGTTACACCAGCTGTCAGCCCGAGTTTGCATCGCTGTTTTCCTATATTGTTTCTTGGTTTGCTGCACTTTGAGCAGCTTCCTGTTGTTGACCTCCATCAAAGCTGGTTCAACATTGTCTTTCACATAATCTGCTTATCATCATCATCATCATCATTATTATTTAATTTGTACCATTTTTTAAACACGGATATCGAGAGAGATTGTGCCGAGATCAAGGTTCATTAAGGGGCCCATTCCCCCAGCCAGGCATGCTATCCAAAAAAGGCGATTATTGCTCATTGTGACACATTCTGGCTGGCTCTTGTCAGCTCTTACATTCCTAGCCAAATGCTCAGAAATCTGCTCTTTTCGTAACCCGCCTGAGATCCTAGCCAAACTTGTCTGAAGTGGTGTAGGGTTTCCTGCCTAAGCAGGGGGTTGAACTAGATGACCTCAAAAGGTCCCTTCCAACTCTGTTATTCTATCCTATTCTACATATGTATGTGTGTGTATATAGCATGTGTATACGTGTGTGATGACCTGGTGTGTACCACAAACATAACGAAAACCAAAACATTAATAAAGGTCCTTTAATGCCTTCAATTTGGCTTCACTGTTCAATTGTTCACAGCTGGAGATTAAATTATTTTCAAAATAACATTCCAAACGAAAGAAACGCAGTTCAAACTCAAATAGCAGACAACGAAGCAAAAACCAAAAAGAAACCGCACTGAAGAAAGTTCCACGACAGATTAGGATAAATAATTACAAACTTCAGGAAGATAACCAGGTACGGTCCTTTGGAAGAACGCCAACCAAGATAAACCTCATCCAGGAAAAAACACGCTTGTCTCCAGCGTTTGCTAGCACACAGGTCCAAACTCTTATGCAGATCTCACACCTGCAACCCATCAAGGGGATCATGGCCCTCTTCTCCCAAGTAGACCATGTTTTTCCAGACATGATATTCTTCTGATTAAAATCGAATTCCGATGTTTTTGGGGAATCACCCCCCCTTCCCCCCTTCTCTCCTCCTTCCCCTCCCCTCGGAGGCCCCTGAGTCAGGAGTTGCTATCGCCGGCGCGGCTCCGCGCGGCTCCAGTCCTGTGTTGCCTCGGGAAGGGAAAGGCAAAAAGGAAGAGCCGCGCGGCGGCTTTGCGATGGCAGCAGCGGCACCGGTGCAGACCAGCCGTCTCTCCATCTGACGGCCTCGGCCGATTCTCTGCCTCCCAGCATGCTTGGTCCTCCGCCCGCAGGCTTCCCCGGCCCCTTGCCAAGCGGGTTTTCCGCCCCAGCCTGGCAGGGCCCTTGCTGCCTTCCTCTCACCTGGCCGGCCAGGCTCCTTGGGCAACCTGGCTGCCTCGTGCCGAGAAGCACGCTGCCAGGTGGGGGCCATGCGGCGCAGGGCAACACGCCACCGCCCGGCCCTGGTGAGGGAAAGCAGCGGGTGCTCCCCAGGCGGCGGCCTCAGCCCCGCCACCAGGAAGCGGCTGCCCAGCTCCGGAGCTGATCCACACCTGACCAGCTGGAAAGGAAGGGTGTTCTGTCTCACCTGTGACCACGAGGTGAGAGTCCAAATTTCCAAAGGAATATAAATAAACAGACAGGACCAGGAACGACAGAGTTAAATTCCTTTGGCTGGAGAAGTCCTTGGCAGTCTTCCAAAAGCTGCCTGCCAAGTCTGATAACAAGACAAGACCATAAATCAAAGGCAAACTGCACACAGAGAATTTGTCAAAGCTTCTATCCCAAATAAACAAGTTGTCCCGAACGAGGATTCAGAGCTAACACGCCCCCTTTTATTCCCTGAGGAGCGTGTCAGTTTCTCATCTCAGTCCCTGATTTGACATTTCCTTTTACGTTGCATTTCACGTCTATGTCTACGTCTTTGCCTTGCATCAAACCAACATTCCTCAGTTTGATCCTCAGCCAGAGGCTCCGCTACGCTCTCCTGATTATCTGCCGACACCTGAGGCACAACCAGGGAGGAAGGTCCTGGGGAGGAAGATGATTCCGAATCCTCCAGCAAAGCAGGCTCAAACCTCAGAGCCAAATCCTCCTCTTCCTCCTGGCTCAAGTCTGTGTCCTCCAGCAAAGCAGGCTCAAACCTCGAGGCCAAATCCCTCTCTTCCTCATTGCTTAAGTCTGTATCTTCTAACAAGGCAGGCTCAGACCTCCGAGTCACAACAGAAGGGTGTGTAGCATTGGTGTTGTGTGTGCGATTTCTTGGCGCGTGGTGCGGGGTCTCTTTTGGCTGGCCCCGATTTTTTTTTCCAGAGGGGAATATCGTGCCTGTTTTTCCCTGATCCTCTCCTCCCTGCATGCTCTAGGATGGAGAGGGGATGGGCCTGGATCCTCCTCTGCTCAGCTGACCCCTGCCCTCCCCCAGCCTCCTCCACAACCTCTGGAGCCCTATTTCCACTCCGTTGGCTGTTCCTCCTCTGACTCAGAGTCCGTCTCCACCAGGGGCATGACGATGTGTGTTATGGATGTGTATATATATACTTTCTTCTCAGAGCAGGCCACAGAATTCCATTTTTAATGTGGGCCAGTGCCTTCACAGTAACAAATGACCACAAAGGTTTCTATTTTAATCTTAACCTTTGATTCAGACATAGCCAAGTCCTTGCTTTTGATGTGGTTCGGGGCATTTCTTGCAAACCTCGGCACATTCTGAGCTTCGTTGATGCCAAGCATTTTTTGACTCCTCCTTTGCTTTATACTTTCTTTTAGACGTTTTCCTCTTCGTCCTTTGAGAAAGCTCCAAGGATGGGATTCAGTCGGTTTGGACCGGTTTGGGTGAACTGGTTGTTAAATTGACATGTAGTTCGCCGAACTGCAGTGGTGGGATTATACCGGTTCGGCCTGGTTCTGCCGAGCCGGTAGCGGCGATGAGCGGCGGAGACCAAACCACTTCTCTATGCCACTCTGCTGTTGAGCTTACCTGTCCGCTAGGGCTCCCAAACTCACCTTTATCCTCTGCTTTTGAAGTGCAGCTGTGGCCTGCTCTCAGAAGAAAGTACATAGACACATCCCTAACACACATTGTCATGCCCCTGGGGGAGACGGACTCTGAGGGAGAGGAACGGCCAACAGGGAGTGGAAGTGTGGCTCCGGAGGTTGTGGAGGAGGCTGGGGAAGGGCAGAGGCCGGCTGAGCAGTCAAGAGTGCTGCGCGGTAGCTGCCGAAGCAACCGGCAGAGTGCAGGCTTGCAGGAGGTGAGTTATAATGCCTCTGTGCCTGCGCAAAATGTGTGTTTGGGATGCACACACACATGCAAAGGGTGTGCACCCATGTGCCCACCAAGCCACGCCCACCGAACCAGCGGTAAAACTTTTTGAATCCCACCCCTGCTGAACTGGTAATTGAACCGACCAGCTGGCCCCGCCCAACCCTGTTGTAATGACGAGGCAGTCGAGGTGTTTGATCATGATCAACTGAATCATGATGATCTTTATTGGAGTCTAGTCTTGCATTTATACACATTTTTCAGTAATCCTCCAACATTGGTTAACTTTGGTTATTGCTTAACTTTCGTTACTGTTTAGCATAGTAATTAACACAATTAATTATCTCTAGTTAAAGTCTAACATACGTTTACTTCCTCTCTCTAATCCTCCTTTACATTAGCGACATTGTTTGCCTGAGTTGTATTTGCTGTGTAAACATTCATTACCTGAGGTTTGCCATCCAAGATAAGAATATTCCTGCAATTACAACTCTACACAACACTCCCTTCCCCTCCCAGGAGTCTCCATGTGGCCCGTTTTGGATGCAGGTAAGGACAGAGTCCCTGCGGAGGCTCTGGGAGGGGGAAAAATGGGCCTTCCGGAAGTCCAGAAACGGGCCTATTTTCAGCTTCTCGAGGGCCTCTGGAGCCCAGAGGAGGCCATTTTTGCCCTCCCAGAGGCCCGAGGGAAGCCTCGGGACTCTGGGGAAGGCGAAAAACGGCCCTCCCAGAAGTTCCGGTAGGCCACACCCACCATGGCCACGCCCACCCAGCAACCAGGCAGCGAACCGGTTGCTGTGATTTTTACAGATTGTTTCGTGCTTCCACTTCACAGTCTTCACTTACAATTATATTGTATATGTTCTTTTATTGTCAATCAAATATTCCTAAATACATTAATATCTCTATTAATCAATCATTTGACTATAGTATTATTCATTCATGTTTTTACAAGGTAATCCATATTTTACTTAATTTGGTTTATAGCGGTTCATATTATCATCTCAAATCTACCCTATAATCATTTTGTAGATATAATAAAAATAATACATCTTCATATATTTATTATATTTTAAAAACCTACGTATTGCATTACCATATTTCATTGTCTAACCGTTGATAGACTAGATCCCAAATCTTATAAAATTGTTTATCTTCTTGTTCTCTGATTTCAAATGTCAATCTAACTCATTTCAGCACGTTCCAGTATTTTCTTAATAACTTCCTATTGTGTTGGTATTTTCTCATTTTTCCAGTTTTTAGCAAATACAATCCTAATTAATACATTTACGATCAAATATTTCAATTCCTTACTGTATATTTCAGGTAAAATTCCCAATAAAAATATCTCTGGTTTCAAGTCTATGTGGTTTTTTTTGTCATTTTTGGGAATCCCACCCCTGGATATATCTCCCTGGCTGCCCACAGGCCTCCAATAAAGTAACACAATGTTGCCAGCCAATCAAGATACAAAAAGAGCCAAAAAACAGACAGAAGATATTAGAAACACCAATCAAGCAGAACACAGCAAACTCCAAGACCAATAAACACAGACCAAGACTCCCAACCAATCAGGATGAAGAAGAAAAAAAACCATTCTGGCACAGCAGTAGGCTAGCCCCAAATTTAAAACAGAAACGGCTGTGAAAGTCTGACTCACAGACTAACACAATACAGAAGCCTGATGATGGCAGATGAGATTCTGCCGAAACGTTGCTACAACTTTAAAAGAACAACTACAATGACGTGGGAAAATACCCGAACAAAGCTGAATGCCATACATGTAAGTACCCGCAAAAACTTATAGAATATATAAGAATATATAAGAATATATATATATAAGAATATATATAAAATTGACCTGGAAAACCAAGGCATATACGAAGTCCCCTGTGCATCATGCCCGGCCACATACATTGGATTGACCAATAGAAGAATAAGTACCCGCCTGGATGAACACAAAAATGCAGTCAAAAAGCTGGAACACACTTCCTCACTAGTCCAACACATGGAAGCTACAGGTCATAGCATCAACTTCAATGGCACCAAAACCCTGGCCACTATGGAAAACCCTAGCCACAGAGTCATCAGAGAAGCCATAGAGATTGAAAAAAGACCAGAAAGCATGAACAGAAGAGATGATTCCACCAGGCTGTCAATCATTTGGAAACCTGCACTCACAAACAAAAAAATCTCCACACCACAAGCCAGGCAAACACCTGGGCACAAACAGATCCCCCTGATACCTCCAGCTCAAACACACCCCAACCAGGCACCCAGATGAAACCCAGCTTCCTAACTAATGATAGCCGTCCATTTACCCGAAGCCAAGCTGCACTAAAGGCCTCCATTAAAGTAACACAATGCTGCCAGCCAATCAAGATACAAAAAGAGCCAAAAACAGACAGAAGATATCAGAGACACCCATCAAGCAGAACACAGCAAACTCCAAGACCAATAAACACAGACCAAGACTCCCAACCAATCAGGATGAAGAAAAAACCATTCCGGCACAGCAATAGGCTGCCCCAAATTTAAATCTGAAACCACTGTAAAAGTCTGACCCACAGACAGACACAATACAGAAGCCTGATGATGGCAGATGAGATTCTGCTGAAACGTTGCTACAACTTTAAAAGAACTACAATGACGTGGGAAAATACCGAACCAAGCCGAACACCATACATGTGAGTACCCGAAAACTTAAGAAAACATAACGCGGAGAAAACGGGAGAAAACCCGAATAACCAAAGATCCACATACAAATACCGAGAACCTCAGAAATATATATATATATATATATATATATTTATTTCTGAGGTTCTCGCGGTATTGTATGTGGATCTTTGGTTGTCGGGTTTTCTCCACGTAAGATTGGAAGTATCTAGGCAACGTTTCGATGAAGTCTCATTCATCATCTTCAGGCTTCTGTCTTCAGCTCTGTGCTTCTCAGAGTGATGTGAGCTTGCAGCTGCTTCTTCCTTTTAACTGCTAGTGGGGTGTGACTTGATTGGGTGGGGGCTTGGCTGTGTTCTGATTGGGTGGGGGTGTGTTCTCATTGGTTGGGGGTTTGGCTGTGTTCTGATTGGTTGGGGGTTGGCCATGTTCTGATTGGCTGGAGGTGTGTTCTGTTCAGGTGGGGGCTTGGTTGTGCTCAGGTTGGTCTTAGTTACTGGGGGATTTGAGCTGGTGAGCTGTGATCTTGCTGTTTGGCTTCGAGTTCGTGGTCGTGCCGCATCTTCATGGTGGGGGTCAGTTTGCTTCATGTATGGCTCAGAGGGGTTTGAAGTAGGTAGTGATGCAGCTGCAGTGCGGCTTCTGGTCTGTGGTCGTGTCTCATCTTCTGTGTGGGTGTGAGTCTGCTTTTTACGTGGAAGTGTGGTGGTGGCATCTTGTGTCTATCCAATACATACTTCACCTACAACGGACAAAAATGCAAACAAATAGAAGGAGCACCCATGGGATCATCCCTCTCACCTGTCATCGCAAACCTCTACATGGAACACTTTGAAACACAAGCTCTAGAAAAATATGATCACAAACCCAAACTCTGGCTCAGATACGTAGATGACACCTTCATAATCTGGCCACACGGGAAAGAAAAACTGAACAACTTCCTCACACACCTCAATAGCCTACACCCCAAAATACAATTCACCATGGAAACAGAAGCTAACAATCAACTTCCTTCCTAGATGTCTTGGTATACAAAAACCCAATGGCTCCCTAGGACACACCATCTACCAGAAGAAAACACATACAAACCGCTATCTACATGCACTCTCACACCACCACCCAGCACAGATCAGTTCTGTAGCTGAGACACTCATCTCAGCAGAACAAAATGCTTAGTGATGAACAACACCTAAAAACGAACTAAACACTCTCAATTCCTTACGTACTCAGGTAATGGATTCCAAAGAAAGAATTCTTTCCCCCGTACCTTACCACAAAGCCTCCCTTCAGAGGTCTAGAGGACCAGCAGTCCAAACCGATCTCTAGATCCCCAACCCTATTCAATCCAATCTATCAAAGATCTAAGATCATCAATCATCAAGCACATAAACCCCATCCAAGTCATCATCATTATCTACTAATCTATATCATCTATCATCACAGACAATCCTCCATCCATCATGAATCAGCATCCAAAAATCCATCCATCCACATCCATCATTAATCTACAGCATATCTGCTACAAATCAGAATCACCTAAATACCTATCCACTCTATCCATCCATATGAAACCCTAAAGACAAAAATCGAGTCTAGAAAACCAAGGAGTATCTATCCATCTGCACCGCCTGCCCCACCACATACATTGGACAAACTAACAGAAGAATAAGTGCTCGCGTTGAAGAACATAAGAACTCAATAAAAAAAGAAGAACTGACCTCTCTTCCCCTGGTCCAACACCTCAAAGCCACGGACATGAGATTGACTTTAAAAATACCAGAACTATCGCCAAAACCGAACACTTCAACAACAGGGTAATCAGAGAAGCCATAGAGATAGAAACGCCCACACAGCATGAATAAAAGAGATGACACCTCCCGCTTACCAGCCATTTGGAAACCCGCCCTCATGAACAGACGAGTACCTAACATGATGAATGACACCAGACCCACACCCACGAGGGCCACACAAGATGCCACCACCACACTTCCACGTAAAAGCAGACTCACACCCCACACAGAAGATGAGAAGGACGACCACGGACCAGAAGCCGCACTGCAGCTGCATCACTACCCACTTCAAACCCCTCTGAGCCATACATGAAGCGAACTGGATAGGGATAGGGATAGGGATAGGACAGGACAGGACAGGATAGGATAGAATAAGGAAAGAATAGAATAGAATAGAATAGAATAGAATAGAATAGAATAGAAGAGAAGAGAAGAGAAGAGAAGAGAAGAGAAGAGAATAAGGAAAGAATAGAATAGAATAGAATAGAATAGAATAGAATAGAATAGAATAGAATAGAATAGAGAATTCTTTATTGGCCAAGTGTGATTGGACACACAAGGAATTTGTCTTTGGTGCATAAGCTCTCAGTGTACATAAAGAAAAAATAATATCCATTCATCAATAGATAACAGATAATCAGAGTTGGAAGGGACCTTGTAGGTCATCTAGTCCAAACCCCCTGCCCAAGCAGAAGACCCCACACCATTTCTGACAGATGGGAGTCCAGCCCCACACCATTTCTGACAGATGGGAGTACAACACTTAGTGATAGTCATCGGTTACTAATAAGCAATCAAATCATACTAGGGAACAAACAAAAGAACACAAATTGTAAAGATACAAGCAGCATGGTTGTAGTCATAAGTGGGAAGAGATAGGTACTAGGAAGTGTTATTATAATCTAATAGTAGAGGAATAATAGCAATACAGTCTTAGTAAACAAGTTGACAGTGCTGAGGGAATTATTTGTTTAGCAGAGTGATGGCGTTCAGGAAAAAACTGTCCTTGTGTCTAGTTGTTCTGGCGTGCAGGGCTCTATAGCGTCGTTTTGAGGGAAGGAGTTGAAACAATTTATGTCCGGGATGTGAGGGGTCTGTAGATATTTTCACAACCCTCTTTTTGACTCTTGCAGTATACAGGTCCTCCATGGAAGGAAGGCTGGTAGCTATTGTTTTTTTCTGCAGTCCTAATTACTCTCTGGAGTCTGTGTCTGTCTTGTTGGGTTGCAGAACCAACCCAGACAGTTATAGAGGTGCAGATGACAGATTCAATCATTCCTCTGTAGAACTGGATCAGCAGCTTCTTGGGCAGTTCGAGCTTCCTGAGTTGGCGCAGGAAGAACCTTCTTTGTGGTGCTTTTTTGATGACATTTTTAATGTTAGGTGTCCATTTTAGGTCTTGTGATATGATAGAGACTAGAAATTTGAAGGTCTCTCTGATTCCTCACAACCTGGAAGAATGTGGAGCCTTCTGAGATATTTTGACAACTTTCCC
>NC_142012.1:918363-968363 GCF_049901735.1 Notechis scutatus
ATCTTTTTCAGTCTTTCTGTTTCTCTTTCTGTCTCTCTCTTTCTGTCTCCTTTGTCTTTCTTTTTTCCACTTTTTCTTTCTGTCTGTCACTCACTTTCTCTGTTTCTTTCTGTCTATCTCTTTTTCTCTTTCTGTCTTTCTTTTCTTTCTCTCTCTCTCTGTGTCTTTGTCTTTTTTCCACTTTCTCTTTCTGACTCTCTCTCACTCACTTTCTGTCTCTCTCTCTCTGTTTCTTTCTCTTTCTGTCTTTTCTCTCTGTCTCTTTCTCTCTTTGTGTCTTTCCTTTCCTTTCCTTTCCTTTCTTTTCCTTTCTTTTCTTTTCTTTTCTTTTCTTTTCTTTCCATTCCTTTCCTTTCCTTTCCTTCCCTTCCCTTCCCTTCCCTTTTCTTTACTTCTTTCTTCCTTCCCTTCCCTTCCTCCTTTCCTCCTTTCTTTTCCTTTCTTTTCCCTTCCTTCTTTATCCTTTCCTTTCCTTCTTTCCTCCTTTCCTTTCCTTTCCTTCTTTCCTCCTTTCCTTTCTTTTACTTTTCTCCTGTCCTCCTTTCCCTTCCCTCCCTCCTTTCCTTTCCTTTCCTTTCCTTTCTCCTTTCCTTTCCTTTCCTTTCCTTTCCTTTCCTTTCCTTTCTTCCTTTCCTTTCCTTTCCTTTCCTTTCCTTTCCTTTCCTTTTCCTTTCCTTCCTTTCCTTTCCTTTCCTTTCCTTTTCCTTTCCTTTCCTTTCCTTTCCTTTCCTTTCCTTTCCTTTCCTTTCCTTTCCTTTCCTTTCCTTTCCTTTCCTTTCCTTTCCTTTCCTTTCCTTTCCTTTCCTTTCCTTTCCTTTCCTTTCCTTTCCTTTCCTTCTGTCTTCCTGTCTTTCTTTCTCTCACTCTCTTACTCTATCTGTCAGCCTCTCTTTTTCTCTTCTCTCTCTCTCTCTCTGGGTCTTTCTCTTTCTGTCTTTTCTCTCTGTCTCTGTCTCTCTGTGTGTCTTTCCTTTCCTCTCCTCTCCTCTCCTCTCTTTTCTTTTCCTTTCCTTTCCTTTCCTTTCCTTTCCTTTCCTTTCCTTTCCTTTCCTTTCCTTTCCTTTCCTTTCCTTCTGTCTTCCCGTCTTTCTTTCTCTCACTCTCTCACTCTATCTGTCAGTCTCTCTTTTTCTCTTCTCTCTCTCTCTCTCTCTTTCCACCTTCTTTCTCCCCTCCCTCCCTCTCTGCTTTTGATTAATATTCTTGTCGGGTGCTTGGCTCTTTATTGTCCAGCCCGACATCAGGAAGCGATTTGTCAGCGGCTGAGCTGCCTTGGATGCCTGTCCCAGCCTAGCTGTTGAGAGAGCCCAGGCAGATGGGAGAGGAAGGCTCCAGCCTGATTCAGCGTGAGATCACTGGGGAGGGGCTGGGAGACCTGGGGGTGGGGGAGAGGCTTTTGCTGCTGCTGCCCTCTGCTGCTGTCTGGGAAGAGACCTCCCGGGAGAACGGGGCAGGGTGGGGGGAGACAGGCTGTTCTTTTGCAGAAGCCGGAGTTGTTTGCAGCCAAAATGATTCAAATCGGGGATTCAAAAATACATTCCTGAAATACAGGTGGTCTTTGACTTACAACTGTTTACTCAGTGACCGTCCAAAGTTACAACGGCAAAAGGGACTCAGGATCCTTCTCCGTGGTCAACAACTGTGGCAGCCTCCCCGTGGCCACGTTTGCCCCTTTTGGAGAGACAATCCTGGCCTCTTGGCATTCCCGCGATAGGAGAAGGCCCCACCGTCAAGGGTTTCCCCCGGTTGCCCGGCTCTGGGTCGTCCCTTGGGGACTTTGGGGGAGGGGGAATTGGAGGCTCCTCCGAGGGAGATCCAACCTGGGAGATCCGACCCAGAACGAAGGAGGAATGTCCTGGTGGTGAGGACAATCCGTCAGTGGAACATCTCGCCTCCAGAGCTTGTGGGTGTCACAGCACGGGAAGTTTGCAAGACGAGGCTAGACGGGCATTGGTCTGAAATGGGAGAGGGTCTCCTGCTTGAGCCGTGGGGTGGATTAGAAGACCTCCAGGGTCCCTTCCAGCATTATGATTCGGATTCATTTATCTATTGATTGATCCATCCATGCATCCATGCATCCATCCATCTCTCCTTCCATCCATCTCTCCATCCATCTATCCATCCATCTCTCCATCCATCCATCTCTCCATCATCCATCCATCCATCCATCCATCCATCCATCCATCTCTCCATCCATCCATCTCTCCTTCCATCCATTTCTCCATCCATCCATCTCTCCTTCCATCCATCTCTCCATCCATCCATCTCTCCTTCCATCCATCTCTCCCATCCATCTATCCATCATCCATCCATCCATCCATCATCTCCATCCATCCATCCATCCATCTCTTCCATCTATCCATCCATCTCTCCATCCATCCATCTCTCCATCCATCCATCCATCTCTCCTTTCATCCATCTCTCCATCCATCCATCTCTCCATCCATCCATCTCTCCTTCCATCTATCTCTCCTTCCATCCATTCAGATAGAAAGATAGATCATCCATCCATCATCTCTCCATCCATCCATCCATCTCTCCATCATCCATCCATCCATTCATCCATCCATCCATCCATCTCTCTCTCTCTCTCTCTCTCTCTCTCTCTCTCTCTATCTACTGTCTATCTTCTATCTCTGTCCGTCCGTCCGTCTGTCCCACCATCAATCCGTTAAGGCATCAGGCTAGAAGGCAGGAGATGTTGAATTCAAGCCCTGCCTTAGCCATGAAAGCCAGCTCGATGACCTTGGGCCAGTCCCTCTCTTTCACTCCAATCCACCTCACAGGGTTGTTGTTGGGGGGAAAATAGGAGGAGGAAGGTGTGTTGGATATGCTCCCTGCCTTAAGATTGTTTGTAAAAGTAATAAAAGTGGGATACAAACAAATAAAATAAAATAACTCTTTTATCTCTCTTGTTTCTCTCATCTGTCTGCCTTCTTTCTTCCCCCTAATTCTTTCCAATTCTAGACTACCATTGGAACTAGACTAGACCTACCCAATTTCTGCAACCATTCTTCGCGTCTTTCAGCCTCTAGTCCTCTAATCCTCTTTGTTGCTCTTCTCTGCACTCTTTCTAGAGTCTCAACATCTTTTTTACATGGGGGTGTGTGTGGTGACCAAAACTGAACGCCGTATTCCAAGTGTGGCCTTACCAAGGCCTTATAAAGCGGCATCAACACTTCACGTGATCTTGATTCTATCCCTCTGTTGATGCAGCCTAGGACTGTGTTGGCTTTTTGGGCAGCTGCGAGCAGACTTCTGGATCACCGTTAAATGGTTGTCCATTCCCTCCCCTTTTCTCAGCAGGTTGCTGTCTCCCGATTACACCGAGGTCCATTACACCAAAGACGGGCAGCCGGTGATCGTCTCACCCGACCACACCGTGAGTAGAACGAGTTTGGTGAAGCTGCAGATAAGATTTGAGATCAAGTGCAGCCGAGCTAAGTCAACCATGCGAAGTGGGGTTAGGGGGAAAAAAAAAAGTTTGTTTTCGGGTTGTTCTCAAGTTACCATCATTCCTTTAGTGAGCAAAGTTACAAGGGCACTGAAAAAAAAAGTGATTTAGGACCGTTTTGTTTTTTTTACACTTACAGCCATTGTAGCGTCTCTGTCAGGGGTGGGATTCTACTGGTTCGGACTGGTTTGGTAGAACCGGTTGTTACAATGCTGCGCAGTTTGGAGAACTGGCAAATCGTGCACCTGGCTGACCCCACCCCCTATCTTCCTGGCCCTCCCCTCCCCTCCCCTCCCAATCAGTCCTTATCACCCGCCCCTGTTCTGACCCAAACCTGATTCCAAGGAAACAAACACCAAACGGAGGTAACAGCAAAACCTTTTAATGATTCTTTACGAATTCCGTTCCTTCCCGGTTAAAAGGCTGTTTCAAACTAATCGTCTCTGATAAGAACGAGCCTTGTCAAGGTGGTGCAAGGCTGCCAAGAACACGAGATAAAGTTGCCAAGAAATAGTTCAAACACAAAGAGTCTCCCAAACACCAACCAAGATATTCCGAACGTTCACAAGGCTTGAATGCAGAAACTGTGCTTCCTGCACAGAACTCCGGTTTCTCAGCTGGCTTTATCTCTTAAGGGAGGGGCCATTATCTTGCACCCTTACTCCCGAGTCGCCCGTATGCTGCAGCTGCTGTTTTCTTCGAGCAGCCCTGCGTGCACATACACTGGGCACAGACTCCTTGGGGTTCTCTTCCTCACTGCTGCCAGCCTCCACAATCTCCGAAGGCAGCACCCCACTCTGCGATAGTCCTGGCCCCATCCCTGCATCACACGCAGGCCCCTCATCTGAGTCCTCGCTCTCTGAGACCTCAGCCGTCCGCACCTGCTGCCAGCGAACCACAACAGCCCACCTGGTTATTCCTTACAGTATTTCTTTTTTTCCTTCCACCCATTGATCAGCTGTTCCGATGATCAGCTGTGCCGCAATCCCTCTCGCTGTCTTACTGCTTCGCCCAGGAGGAAGCAACGAATGAAGGAGGAAGGAAGGAAGGAGAGGAGGAGGAAGGAAGGAAGGAAGGAGTGGAGGAAGGAAGGAAGGAGGAAGGAGAGGATGATCAGCTGTTCGATGATCAGCTGTGCCGCGATCCCTCTCGCTGTCTTACTGCTTCGCCCAGGAGGAAGCAACGAATGAAGGAGGAAGGAAGGAAGGAGAGGAGGAGGAAGGAAGGAAGGAAGGAGTGGAGGAAGGAAGGAAGGAGGAAGGAGGAAGGAGAGGATGATCAGCTGTCCCGATGATCAGTTGTGCCGCGATCCTCTCGCTGTCTTACTGCTTTGCCCAGGAGGAAGCAACGAATGAAGGAGGAAGGAAGGAAGGAGAGGAGAGGAGGAGGAAGGAAGGAGGAAGGAAGGAAGGAGAGGAGGAAGGAAGGAGAGGACGATCAACTGTTCTGACAATCAGCTGTGCAGGGATCACCCTGGTTTGTTTTACTGCTTTGTCCAGGAGGAAGGACGGAAGGAGAGGAGGAGGAAGGAAGGAGAGGAGAAAGGAAGGAAGGAGGAGGAGGAAGGAAGGAGAGGATGATCAGCTGTTCTGATGATCAGCTGTGCTGCGATCCTCTCGCTGTCTTACTGCTTTGCCCAGGAGGAAGCAACGAATGAAGGAGGAAGGAAGGAAGGAGAAAAGGAGGAAGGAAGGAAGTAGAGGGGGAAGGAAGGAAGTAGAGGGGGGGAGGAAGGAAGGAAGGAGTGGAGGAAGGAAGGAAGGAAGGAGTGGAGGAAGGAAGGAAGAAAGGAGTGGAGGAAGGAAGGAAGGAGGAAGGAGAGGACGATCAGCTGTTCCGATGATCAGCTGTGCGCGATCCCTTTCGTTGTCTTACTGCTTCGCCCAGGAGGAAGCAACGAATGAAGGAGGAAAGAAGGAAGGAGTGGAGGAAGGAAGGAAGGAAGGAGTGGAGGAAGGAAGAAAGGAGTGGAGGAAGGAAGGAAGGAGGAAGGAGAGGACGATCAGCTGTTCCGATGATCAGCTGTGCCGCGATCCCTCTCGCTGTCTTACTGCTTTGCCCAGGAGGAAGCAACGAATGAAGGAGGAAGAAGGAAGGAGTGGAGGAAGGAAGGAAGGAAGGAAGGAAGGAAGGAGGAGGACGATCAGCTGTTCCGATGATCACCTGTGCTGCGATCCTCCTCGCTGCCTTACTGCTTTGCCCAGGAGGAAGCAACAAATGAAGGAGGAAGGAAGGAAGGAGAAAGAGGAAGGAAGGAAGGAAGGAGGAGGAAGAAGGAAGTAGAGGAGGAGGAAGGAAGGAAGGAGTGGAGGAAGGAAGGAAGGAAGGAGTGGAGGAAGGAAGGAAGAAAGGAGTGGAGGAAGGAAGGAAGGAGGAAGGAGAGGACGATCAGCTGTTCCGATGATCAGCTGTGCTGCGATCCTTTCTTGTCTTACTGCTTGCCAGGAGGAAGCAGAATGAAGGAGGAAAGAAGGAAGGAGTGGAGGAAGGAAGGAAGGAAGGAGGAGGAAGGAAGAAAGGAGTGGAGGAAGGAAGGAAGGAGGAAGGAGAGGACGATCAGCTGTTCCGATGATCAGCTGTGCCGCGATCCCTTTCGCTGTCTTACTGCTTCGCCCAGGAGGAAGCAACGAATGAAGGAGGAAAGAAGGAAGGAGTGGAGGAAGGAAGGAAGGAAGGAGGAAGGAAGGAAGGAGAGGATGATCAGCTGTTCCGATGATCAGCTGTGCCGCGGTCCTCCTCGCTGTCTTACTGCTTCGCCCAGGAGGCATCACGAATGAGGAGGCCCAAAAAGGAAGCGTGGGGAAGGAAGGCGCAGGAAGGAAGAATGAAAGAAGGAAAAAAGCCACACCCACCCAGCCACATGGCCACACCCACCCAGCCACACCCACAGAACCATTAGTAAAAATATTTGCATCCCACCCCTGATCCTTGTGACGGGATCAAAATTCGAACGCTTGGCCACTGACTCGTATTTATGACGGTCATAGCATCCTGGGGTCACTGTGATCCCTCTGGGTGACCCTCTGAGAAGCAAGGGAGAAAGCCAGATTCCCCGAACAATGGTCTTACCCCCCTTGACAACTTTTAAGTGTTTCGCTTAACAACGGTGGCCCGAAAGGTTGCGAAACGGGGGCCAAACTTACTTAGCAAGCCTCTTGCTCGATCATTTCGGTCTCCATTGTGGCTGTAAGTTGAGGACTTACCTGCCGTTGCCAGAATACAGCACAGCACTGTTTTGAACTAACCTCTAAATTGCTTGTTAAACTCTTGCCCTCATACTTCACCAGTCAACGAGCAGCTCCAGAAATTTGCCTTCTCTAAAGTTACGGGGACTTAATTCGAATTTGAATTTACTATCATTAGAACAATTCAATTACAGAGGTGGGAAATATAAGCTTCCTGGGCAGTGGTGGGATTCAAATTTTTTTTACTACCAGTTCGATGAGCGTAGATTGGTGGGTGTGGCAGGGGAAGGATATACTGCAAAATCCCCCTTCCCTCCCCACCCCACTAGCCTGCTTTCCAGCTCCGTTCTCCTGGGCAGGGCAACCAAAGGAGACCCAGCCGATCAGCTGGGACTCAATGGGAGGCAGAGAAGAGATGGGGGTTGGTGGGGCCAGTCAGAGGTGGGATTGGCTGGTTCTCCAGAACTGCTCCAAATTTCCACTACTGGTTCTCCAGAACCGATCTGGACCGGCTGAATATACCACCTCTGTTCCTGGTCCACGCGTGGATGGAAACCATTTTTGTGAGGGTGCCCAACATGGTTGGGTAATGGCCTTTACAGCCCTTAGTCAAAAGGGGAAGACATACAGTTAAAATGAATCATTGGATTGATTTTTACAAAAAGATTAACATCAGTTTTTATGATTAACCCAATAGATCGATGTATTTGAAGCCATAAATGATTTAAAATGTAATTGAAGGGAAAAACACCATGCAGAATCTGACCTAAAAGGCATATGTGTTATGTAGTTATTAGGAAACTCTTGTTACTAACTTTTAAGGTAATCGTTAAAAAGTGACTACAATGTGATAAATCATTATTATGAACTAAAGAGTTAATTAAATGATGTATAAAACAAAGGGGTGGTACACTCAAAGTGGTAATTAAAGGGGATTTTTTTTTTTGAATTATTAGAATTAAGATGGAACTTTTGGAATAATGAAATAAGAGCATGCGACGAAATTGCAAGTGTGACAGACAGAAATATAAAGTACAACGATGAATAGAAAATACATAAAATGAGTTTGAAGCATATAAGAATATTTGAGAAAATTTACAGAAAATATGAAATGTAATGATACGATATAAAATCAAATGTGAATGATGAATATGTAACCAAGGTCACGTTTGTACAGAAATGTGAAAACCTGGAACCATGCTGTTCGTTAAAAGAGATGTTTTTGAAATATAAAAACAAAAAAAAAACTTTTTACCCAAAAAAAAGTGGGGTGGGGGGCAGAAATTATCCGGCCGATGTTAAAAATTCAGCCTTTGACATTGTTTGATTCTCGTGTTTCCTGCGAAGCCACAATTCCTTCTGCTTCCATAAATGTCTTCTTTGTTTTAAAATCAGATGGCAGCAGGGCAGCCCGGGTTAATTAGCTGTTCTGGGAAAATAATTTTATTTTCGTGGGTCGGTGAGGCTAGAGGGGAGAGGAAACGATTTTTACTCATCTTTCTGTCGTTGTTTTGGGTTTGCGATAGCTGGTTTGGCCTTTCGCTTGAGTAAGGAGGCAGAAAATCAACCCTCTTCCCCACCTTCTCCTCGGCCTAATTGTAAATTTTCTCTCATTTTCTCTCCCCTGGATTAACCAAAGGTGCTTTTTTTTTTTTTTTCAAGAGGCAGTAACTGAACTTTCTTTTTGTTTTGTTTTTGTTTTGTTTTGTTTTGTTTTGTTTTTTCCTTGAAGAGGTTTCACTTCTCGTCCAAGAAGCTTCTTCAGTTCTGGCTGAATGCTGGAGACTGGAAGGATTTCTACCCCTTGCAGATAAAACTGGTCATTTGCATCCTTTTTAGAGAGCTGTTGAGGCCACTTGGAGGTTCATCTGTGTCCTTGGGGGGGTCACCTGAGTGGTGCAAATGGGTGTGTAGCCTTCTTGGAACTGTTGAAAGGACGGTGTTGTTGACTGGAGGTAGATGGTGTTGTGTCATGCCCTTGGTGGAGTGGGAGAGGAGGAACAGCCAAGAGGAGTGGAAGTGTGGCTCCAGAGGTTGTGTAGGAGGCTAGGGAAGGGCAGAGGCCGGCTGGGCAGTTAGAGGAGGACCCAGGCCCACCCCCTCTCCATCCTAGAGCATGCAGGGAGGAGAGGATAAGGGAGAGACGGGGTCTAATCCGAAGGAGAGGGCCTTGATTCTCTTCATGGGCTGCAGCTGTGACAACTGAATAAGAGGGCGGACATGCGTATGGGCGAACGCTGGAAACAAAGCATGGAAATATCTCCAGTTTATGGTTCCTCTCTGGGTTTGGCGTCCTTCCCAGTGTGTGTTATCTGTGGACGTCCTCCAGTGCTTATCTTGCCTGGTTTGTGTTGCTTTTTTCCCCTTCTTCTTGTAACTGTTTGTGTGGGATTTTTTTTGTCTTCGGTCAAGAATATTCAGAGCTTGGAAGCAAAGGGAAGGAATAAAAGGGGCTTCACTTGTTTTCTGTAAACTGTTTGTTTTGTATCCCCACCCTGGGTCATCACAGTGTTGTATCCCTCCCCGTCTGTTCAATTTGGACACAGATGATCTCTTTGAGCCCCTCTTTCAAACCAGAGGTCTTCTCTGTCCAAAATGTGGACTTTGCTGTCTTCAAAAGAGCGGCCTTTGTCTTTCAAATGCAGATGGGCTGCTACAATCTTGTCTTGATGGATTTGTTTTCCTGTGTTGTGCCATGTATTTGTTTTGTTTCTCCAATGTATAGATCTGCACACGTCTGACTGCATATGCCACGTTGTTCAGTTTGTGTTCTGGGTGTTTTTGTCCTTGGGGTGGAGAAGCTTCTGCCTAGTGTACTTTTGGGTGTGAAGTGTGCCCGTGTGTTGTGTTGGCTGAAGATCCTTCCTGAGCTTTTCTGATATTCCTGCAATGTATGGAATGACAACCGTTGCTTCGTTTATCGCTCTCTTTTTTGGCCTGGAGATGCTTCTGCTGGCTCCTTCTGTGGATTTGATGAAGGCCCAGTTGGGATAGTCGCAAGGATTGTGTTTGCAACGCAGTCCTTTCCGCAATTCCAAGACGGTTCCACACACTCATTTGCACTATTCGGGGGCACAGATAAATCTTCCAAGTGGCCTCAACGACTCTCGGAGAGAAAGCAAATGACCAGGGGGCTGCAAGGAATATAAATCCTTCCATCCTCCACCGTTCAGTTGGAACCGAAGAAGCTTCTTGGATGAGAAGCAAAACGTCTTCAAGGAAAAAAAAAAACCAAGAAAGTCCAGCTGCCTCTTGAAAAAGGACCTTTTGGAACAACCATGACCCGGATGATGGAAAATCTCCATGGACATTTTATCGGAGCATTTGGCAGCGTGACTATCCTCATAAAAGACAACCCAGGAATAATACACAGACAGTAATAGTGGTTTAATATACAACAGGTATATACAATATACACGTGGTAGGCAAAATACCTTTACAAGCAAGCTTCCTTCTTCCTAACACACGGGGAACTTCTGCACTGAATACTGGTCACAAGGAAAGAGAACCATGCCCTCTAATGGCTGCCTTTTATATACCCACCTCTTAAAGGGAACTTTACTCTCCAGCCTTAAAGGGAAAATACTCAAGCTCTTCTGAATCACGCTTGTTCTATCAGCCTACATCTGGCAGCTATTCACTGCTGGTCAGTTCTTAAATCTTAATACCTTAACATTCCTCCCATTTAAAACTGAACAGCAGATAAACCAAACACTTATACTAATATTAACAGTTATACTGGTGCAGCGTCTTTTACATTCCAATTACAGTGTCATCCAACACCATCTGTATATAACACCCTTTGTGTGTCGGGGAATCTGTGATGACCCGGGGCGTGGCACAAAGGCAACACAATCAGATAATAAAGAGTCCCTTTATGATCTCCCAACTTTGCCCCCAATGTCAAGGTGACCTTCTGGCTGGAGGAGAAAAAACTCTCCCAGGAACAGCCTTTGACTATAGAAAATTAAGTCCAAAACAGGGTAAACACAAACTGTAACTTAAAGTCCAAACCAACCAAACTGAAGTAATTAGTTTGGCAAGGCAGGAGCAAGAATTTCAGACTTTGAAAGCACGGCAAAACTCACACGGCTGGGAAGACGCCAGGATCACAGATAAGCCACGACAACACAAGATAAAGTCACGTTTGCTCCGCACACAGCTTGCCTTTTTTATAAGCTCTATTCCCAGCTGCAACTAATGAAGGGAATCAGGGCCCTTTCCTCCCCCATAAGCCACACAACCCACGTTGCTCCCTTCTCCGTTCCTCCCTGCGTGCCCTAGGATGAAGAGGGGGTGGGCCTGGGTCTTCCTCTGAACCTCCTCTCCCTTGCTCTACCTCTTCCCTGCTCTGCCCAGCTGGACTTTGCCCTTCCCCAGTTTCCTCCACAGCCAACGGAGCCACTTTCCCGCTCCCTGTCGGCTGTTCGTCTTCCTCTTCGGATTCAGCCAAGCAAATACAGCAAATATTTATTTAGTTGTTGGAAAAGAGTTGTTTTAGATGCTGGGTTGTGCTCCAGTGCTCTGAAAATGGGATCTGTTCAAATAATAAAGCCATCAGCTAGGATGAAATTAGCATGATTATTTGATTTTAATTAGGTTTGAGACGCTGCAGAAAATCATGAATGATTCCGCAGGCAAAGTTCACAATAATCTCACCCAGCGAACACTTGCTGATGTAGGTAGTCCTTGACTTCCAACAGTCCATTTAAGGACGACAACACTGAAAAAGTGGGGGCTGATGACCGTGATTCACACTTAACCAGAGTCCCCAAAATGGGGGGGGTTTGGTGGGGGGGGGGTTTTTGTGGGGGGGGGGTGTTTTTTGTTTTCGTGCCTTCCCTGGGGGGGGGTTGGGTTTTTTTGGGTTGTGTTTTTTTTTTCTGGGCTCGATTGTTTTATTTTATTTATATTTATTTTATTTTGTCAAGCGATTATAAGATAACAGCTATGAGTATAAGCATGGTTATGAATACATGAAATGAATACATATAAGAAAAATAAAAAAAACCCAATAGGACAGGGACGGTAGGCACGTTGGTGCGCTTATGCACGCCCCCTACAGACCTCTTAGGAAAGGGGTGAGGTCAATAGTAGACAGTCTAAGGTTAAAGTTTTTGGGGTTTGGGGAAGAAACCACAGAGTCAGGTAGAGTATTCCAGACATTGACCACTCTGTTGCTGAAGTCGTATTTCCTGCAATCAAGTTTGGTGCGGTTAACCTTGAGTTTGTATCTGTTGTTTGCTCTTGTGTTGTTATGGTTGAAGCTGAAGTATTCATTGACAGGTAGGACATTGCAATGTATGATTTTATTTACTATGCTTAGATCGGGCCGAAGGCGGTGTAGTTCTAGGTTTTCTAGGTCTAGAATTTCAAGTCCGATGGCATAAGGTATTCTACAACGAGTAGAGGAGTGGAGAACTCTTCTTGTGAAATATTTCTGGACTTTCTCAACTGTGTTCATATCAGGTAGGTAATGCGGGTTCCAGACTGATGAGCTGTATTCAAGTATTGGTCTAGCAAATGTTTTGGATGCTCTAGTTAGTAGTGTAATATTACCAGAGGAAAAGCTACGTAGGATTAGGTTAATGCCTTTTTGGCTATGTAGTTACAGTGGGCTCTAGCACTTAGATCATTAGAGATCATTAAAGATCATTAGAGATTGTGGCAGTGAGTCTACCAGACAGCTTACCTGCATTTCCCATTTTGTGGCTTCTCTTTTCAGGAACTCTGTTACTTCCACGGCTACGTCCGAGGCTACGTGGATTCCTGGGTAGTGCTCAGTACCTGCTCTGGGTTCAGGTAAGAAGAGAATACAGAATAAAAGAGGGACCTTGGAGGTGTTCTAGTCCAGCCCCTGCTCAAGCACGAGGCCCTCTACCGTACCACCCAAGGGGCTGAAAACCTCCAGTGATGGACCACCCATAATTTCTGGAGGGAAGCCATTCTGTGGATTAATGGTGCAGAAGAAGGCAAGGCGGTTGCTTTCCCTTGCACAAAAGCTGTGGTTTATCCTTATCTGCTAGCTCATTTGTACGACAGGCCCCAAATCCTTGCTTGGGAATGCCTGCTGAAGATTCGGGGGCAGTGAATATATTGTTTGGAATGGAACGGAATAGAATAGAATGGAATAGGAAGAGGAACAGAATGGAACCAAACAGAATAGGAACAAAACAGAACAGAATAGAAATAGATAGATGATGGATAGGATAGAATAAAGTAGAATAAAACAGCACAGCACAGGATAGAGCAGAATAGGAACAGAACAGAAGAACAGAACAGAATAGAAATGGATAGATGATGGATAGGATAGGGTAAGATGGGATAGAATAGAATAAAGTAGAATAAAACAGCACAGCACAGGATAGAATAGAATAGGAACAGAAGAGCAGAACAGAATAGAAATAAGAATAGAAAGAGGAATTTGAACAGAATAGAATAGAAATAGATGATGCTTAGGATGGGATGGGAGGATAGAATAGAATAGAACAGAATAGAATAGAATAGAATAGAATAGAATAGAATAGAATAGAATAGAACAGAAGAAGAGAAGAGAATAGAGAAGAGAAAAAGGGTAGAATTGAAATACAGTGGAATGGAGAATAGGATAGGATAGGATAGGATAGGATAGAACAGAAGAAGAGAAGAGAAGAGAATAGGGAAGAGAAAAGAGAAAAAGGATAGAATAGAATAGAAATATAGTGGAATGGAATAGAATAGAATAGAAACTAAGAGAATAGGATAGGATAGGATAGAATAGAATAGAATATATGGAATAGAATAGAATAGGATAGGATAGAACAGAATAGAACAGAACAGAACAATGTTTGAATTCTAAAATCCCAGAACACTTGATGTTTTATGCCTTCCCAGATGATGATCACCTGGTGGCCTCCAATCCAATCTCTCTCTCTCTCTCTCTCTCTCTCTCTCTGTCTGTCTCTGTCTCTGTCTCTTTCTCTCTCTCTCTCTCTCCTCCTTTCTTCCCCAGTTAATTCTTTCTGTGGTGCCTGGGTTATCTTCGCTGGTCTTTCATTTGGGGCTATGCAACCTCAGTCCTCCCCTTTCCCCCCCTCCCCCCTTTCCGCCCTTTCCCATTCCGGGACTCCTGTAACCGTGGATGCCTTTGAACTGCATCGATGCTTTTCCGGACCCTGGCAGGGAGGGGAGGCGGAAGAGCAGGGGTGGGAGGGGGCTTGGTTGTCCCTGCGTGGGGACCTCCCTCTTTGAATTCCCTCCCGCCCCCACCAGCAAGGGAGACGGCATCCATCCACAGGACCTAAAATAGCCCTGCCAGCCTCTCTTTCTCTCTCTCTCTGGCTTAAGCCAAGAATGCCGGCCAGTGAAGTCACTCTTCAGTTATGCAGCGCCACATGCAACACCCCCTCTCCCTTCCTCCTCTCTCTCACGCCCAGGCCTCATTCCCGACCCCTGATGTCAGCCGGAAGCCCCCCACACTTTTCCCACTCCCTGTGCCTTGTGGACAGGGTCACGGAGAGCCACGGAAATCTCTCTGCTTTCCAGGCTCGGCAGGACTCGAATTCAAGTCTTGGAACTGTGCACCACTGCCTAGCTGGTTTTCCTACTTACTCGGAGGTTGCAAAATGCTTAAGCCACGCTCCTCCTCCTCCTCCTCCTTGGTGGTCTGTGTCCGTCGTAAGGCCAGAGTTTTGTATTGTGTTTGGAGAAGGACCGAGGCAACCCATTCCCGTGTGTGTGTGTGTGTGTGTGTGTGTGTGTGTGTGTGTGTGTGTGTGTGTGTGTTCCTCATTTGCAAGGGAGGGAGATGCTACAGGGAGGATGCTGGAGACATGTAGTATTATCTGGAGCCCTTGGAGCAACTCCAAGGAGCTTTTAAGGCCCTAAAGCAGCCCCCCCCCCCAAAAAAAAAACTTGGCAACTTTAAGACTGGTGGACTTCAACTCCCAGAATGCTCATATAATTCTCTGCTACTCGGATGTTAACACATAATCAGAGTTAAGGGAAGGGAGGGACCTTATTGGTCATCTAGTCCAACCCCCCCCACCCAAGCAGGAGACCCTACACCATTTCTGACAAATGGCAGTCCAGTCTCTTCTTGAAGGTCTCAAGGGATGAAGCTCCCACAACTTCCAAAGGCAACTTCCAAAGGCAACATGGGTGGATTGTTCTCACCATCAGAAAAATTCTCCTTATTTCCAGTTTGAATCTCTCCTTGTTCAGTTTCCATCCATCATTCCTTGTCTGGCCTTCGGGGGCTTTGGAAAATAGCTTGACCCCCCTTCCTCCTCCCTGTGGCAGCCCCTCAAATATTGGAAGGCTGCTCTCCTGTCTCCCCTGGTCCTTCTCTTCCCTAGACTAGCCAGGCCCAGTTCCTGCAACCGTTCATCGTATGTTTTAGCCTCCAGTCCCCTTAATCATCCTGGTTGCTCTTCTTTGCACTTTTTCTAGAGTCTCAACATCTTTTTTATAATGTGGTGACCAAAACTGGATGCAGCACTCTAGGTGTGGTCTTACTAAGGCTTTATAGAGTGGTATTAGTACCTCCCTTGATCTGGATTGTATCCCTCTGTTAATGCAATTTGGGATTGCATTGGCTTTTTTGGCTGCTGCTACACACGGCTGGCTCCTATTTAGCTGGTTGTCCACTCAGACTCCAAGATCCCCCTCCCAGTTCCTGCTATTGAGCCTGGTTTCACCCGGTCTATATGTGTCCTTTTGGGTTTTTCCTGCCTAAGTGCAGGACTTTTCTCTACATTGAATTTCATTTTGTTAGATACAGCCCAGCTGGCTGGAGAATTCTGGCAGTTGGAGTCCACCAGTCTTAAAGTTGCCAAGTTTGGGGACCCCTGACCTAAAGCAACATTTCTCAGCCTCAGCAACTGAGCTGGCTGGGGAAATTCTGGGAATGGAAGTCCACCCACCTTAAAGGCCTCCATGTTGAGAAATATTCCCTCGGCAAATACGGGTAGTCCTTGACTTATGACTTCAATTGGGCCTGACATTTCTGTTGTTGCTAAGTGAGACATTTATCTATTGGAGGAGGAGGAGGATTGTGGGGTCCTTGGTGGTCTCTGAGCTTTGTGGTTTTTCTTGTGGACGTTTCATTACCCAACTAGGGGACATCATCAGAGTGAGGAGAGGGTGGGGTGTGGGAGGAGGAGGAGGACTGTGGGGGTCCTTGGTGCTCTCTGAACTTGGCTGTTTTCTTGCAGACATTACATTACCCAACTAGAGAATATCATCAGTGCTAGAAGGGAGTGGGGTTTGCAGAAAGGAGGAGGAGGAGGAGGTGGTGGTGGTGGTGGTGGAGGAGGAGGAGGAGGAGGAGGAGGAAGAGGAGGAGGAGGAAGAAGAAGAAGAAGAAGAGAGAATAGAGGGGTCCTTGGTGGTTTCTGAGCTTGGTTGTTTCCTTGCAGACTCTTCATAACCCAACTAGATAACACCATCAGTGCCAGAAGGGTGGGGGGTTCGGTTTCTTCTTTATATACTCGTAACTTACCCTGTCAGTGTTGCTGAGACTGTTCATAGTGGTTCCTGAATTACGTTGCCATTTACTATTTTATTGGCTTGTTTGTCTTAGTTGGTAGTTCCTTGATTGGAGTATTGCTTTCTGCTTGATTGTTTCTCGGGTGTTAATCTCTGCTTATCTGGGTGTTGATAGCTGGTGAGGAGGTGTTTTGGTCTTTTGGTTCCCTTTTTAGTCTTTTGATTTGTTTGCTTGGAATGGTGTGTAAGTGTTGTTTATCTCTATGGTTTCTTTGGAATGGTGTGTAAATGTTGTTTATCTCTATGGTTTCTTTGGCATGGTGTGTAAATGTTGTTTATCTCTATGATCTCTTTGGAATGGTGTGTAAATGTTTATCTCTATGATCTCTTTGGAGTGGTGTGTAAATGTTTATCTCTATGATCTCTTTGGAATGGTGTGTAAATGTTGTTTATCTCTATGGTTTCTTTGGCATTGTGTGTAAATGTTGTTTATCTCTATGATCTCTTTGGAATGGTGTGTAAATGTTTATCTCTATGGTCTCTTTGGAATGGTGTGTAAATGTTTATCTCTATGATCTCTTTGGAATGGTGTGTAAATGTTGTTTATCTCTATGGTTTCTTTGGAATTGTGTGTAAATGTTGTTTATCTCTATGATCTCTTTGGAATGGTGTGTAAATGTTTATCTCTATGATCTCTTTGGAGTGGTGTGTAAATGTTTATCTCTATGGTCTCTTTGGAATGGTGTGTAAATGTTTATCTCTATTGTCCCTTTGGAATGGTGTGTAAATGTTTATCTCTATGGTCTCTTTGGAATGGTCTGTAAATGTTTATCTCTATGGTCTCTTTGGAATGGTGTGTAAATGTTGTTTATCTCTACGTGCCTGTTGATGGCCAATTTGTCTGAGTTTCCATGAATTCTCTAGCATTTGGGGGGGAATTTAGCTTGGCCTAGGATGCTCAAAGCTTCCTGGTTGAAACCAAGGTGAAATCTGTCCATAGTTTGTGTGAAATTAAAAGAGTTTTCATCCTGTTTTCCGACTGCTAGTCGGTGTTCATGGATGCCGTTAAAAAGGCTCTGTTTGAGTTTCCAGAGGCTGGTTTTGAAATCCAAGCAGGGCATGTCTGCAAGATGAAACACTTTTAGCATGGTTGGGATGACTTATTTCTAATTTGGACCGCTGCGGTTTGAACTCAGGATGAAGAATTTCAAGACTAAGTGGTTTTGCATTTGAGTCGTAGAAAATAGCAACGGCTGAGAGAAATTGGCTGCCAGTTGCATGCCAGTTTTGGGTGAGGTGAAGCCAAGGCTCCCTTTGAGAAATGACTGTTTTCCTAATTTTCCCCCCCAATGTGGCTATTTTCTGGATTTGGGGTGAAGGGGAGGTGAAGGCCAGGGCCAGGATAAATTTTGGGAAGATCTGGGTCTGTTTCGCTTGCAGAAAAGAAATGAGCTGATAGCAGCCTTCCAATATTTGAGGGGCTGCCCCAAAGAAGAGGGAGGGTGTGTGTGTGTCAAGCTGTTTCTCCAAAGCACCAGAAAGCAGGAGAAGAAGCACCGGATGGAAACTCATCAGGGAGAGAAGCAACCTGGAACTAAGGAGGAATTTCCTGACAGTGAGAAACAATTAACCAGTGGAACTACCTGCTACCAGAAGTTGTGGATGCTTCATCACTGGGGTGTTTTAAGAAGAGTTTGGATAACCATTTGTCTGAAATGTTATAGGTTCTCCTGCTTGAGCTGGGGGTTGGACTAGAAGACCTCCAAGGTTCCTTCCAGCTTCTATTCTATTCCATTCCATTCCATTCTATTTTCTATTCTAAATTCCTATTCTGCTCTGTTCTATTCTGTTCTGTTCTGTTCTGTTCTATTCTGTATTTCTATTCTATATTTTCTATTCTATTCTATTCTATTCTATTCTATTCTATTCTATTCTATTCTATTCTATTCTATTCTATTCTATTCTATTCTATTCTATTCTATTCTATTCTGTATTTCTATTCTATTCTATATTTTTTATTCTATTTTCTATTCTAAATTCCTATTCTATTCTATTCTATTCTATTCTATTCTATTCTATTCTATTCTATTCTGTATTTTTATTCTATTTTCTATTCTAAATTCCTATTCTGTTCTATTCTATTCTATTCTATTCTATTCTATTCTATTCTATTCTATTCTATTCTATTCTATTCTATTCTATTCTATTCTATTCCATTCTATTCATTCCATTCCATTCCATTCCATTCCATTCCATTCCATTCTAATTTATTGGTTTTTTTTATTCCCCAACCAGTGGGCTGATTGTCCTGGATTACAACGTCAGTTACTACCTGAAACCTCCAGCCAACACCACATCGGAAGCTCACACCGTGTTTCGGGCGAAGGACTTGTTGGTCAAAGGGGGCACTTGCCAACAAGGGGACCTACCCAACAGCGTGGCCGACGTCACTGGAATCTTCCATCCCTTGAAGCGAGTAGGAGGATCCTGTGTTCAAATCCTGTCCGGGCTAGGTTGGAGGGAGATGCAGGCCAGTCTCGCAGCTAGGCAGAGTGTAGAAGTTGCAGATGGAGAAGGGAGGACTACGGCTGCTCCTCGATTTACGGACCACCAGCGAGCCCCGGATTCATGTGGCTAAAGGGAGACCCTGGTTCTGTGAGTTTTGCTCCATTTTACGACCGTTCTTGCCACCGTTGCTAAGTGAATCGCTCCACTTGACAAGTTAGGAACCACGGTCGTTAAGCGAATCTGGCTTCCTCCTTTGACTTTGCTTGATGGAAGCTCACCCGGGTGTGAGGGAAATGGCGTTACCACCGTCATAAGTATGAATCGCTCGCCAATAGTCCGAAGTTCGACCATGGGGAGGCTGTGTTCCTCGTTCTTAAGGGTGAACAACGGTCATAAGTCACTTTCCCCCCCTCCAAGTGGCCGTCGGAACGGTCACTGAATGAACGGTTGTAAGTCAAGGATGACACTGGGTGGAGTGAGAAGAGAGACAGGGAAGAAGGTGTAGAAACAGAAGACAACATGGCTAGTAATATTCCCTTCCTTCCCTTCCTTTTCTTGTTCTACCAGGCAGGGACTTCCTGATAGACCAGTAGTGGCTAACCTTTTTGGGCTCCTGTGCCAAAAATTGTGCGCGCATTAGCGTGCGCACACTTGTGTGCCAGCACCCAGACTGCAATGCGCCCCCCCCAGGCCCCCTGCACATGTGCGCACAATCCCCCCATGCCACCCCCACCACCCCCTTACCTGCACTGCATCTCACAGCTGACTTTTCGGCTGGTTTGAGGCCCCGGCCTCTCAGAGGCTTGGAAAAAGCCTCTGCCTGGCTTTTCAGGATGAATAATAGGCCCATTTCGTCACTTCCGGTATTACAGGAAGTGACGAAACGGGCCTATTATTCATCCTGAAAGCTTTGCAGAGGCTTTTCCAAGCCTCGAGAACCGAAAAGGCCTCAAACCAGCCGAAAAGTCAGCTGTGAGGCGTGCGCATGCATGCAGTGAGGTAAGTTTGCCTGTGGCTCGCGTGTCGGCACAAATGGCTCTTTTTGGGAGGGCCATTTTTCACCTTCCCCAGAGGGTTCCCTGAGGCCTCTGGGAGGGTGAAGACAGGGGGTCTGGAGATCCACTGGAAGCTGGAAACAGACCCGTTTCTGGACTTCCGGAACTTCTGGTTTTCCCCTTCCGGAGCCTCTGCACGGAGCCCGCACTACTTACCTGCATCCAAAACAAGCCGTGTAGAGACTCCTGGGAGTGACGGGGTGGGTGGGGCCAGCCGGTCAGTTCAAATACCAGTTTGGCGAACCAGATGCAAATTTAACATCCAGTTCATTCGAACCGGTCCGAACCGACTGCATCCCAACCCTGGGGGTGACCCCTCCCCAAAATGCTCATTTGATTAACAGCCCACCCTTAAATTACACTGAGGGAGGAACAGGGAGTTCTCAACCTTACAACAGTTTCACTTAGTGACCATTTGGAGTTACAACGACACCAAAAAAAAAAGGACCATTTTTCACACTTATGACCGTTGCTGATTGACGTGATTTACATTCGGATGCTTTGATAGCCGACTCACGTTTAGTTCCCGGAGTCCTTTCGCGACCTTCTGACGAGCCCAGGCAAAAGGGGGAAGCCAGATCCGCTGAACAACCGGGTGACGGTTTTTAAGAATGGCAGCGATTCCCTTCACCAAAGGGGTGAGGATGGTCATAAAATGCACCTCTCCCTCAGCCACATAAATGTGTCGCTCACCTGTGGCCGTAGGCTGAGGATTGCCTCTACGTCCGTTTGGATTTCTACCAAGTCAAGAAAGAACTTGCTAACCTTCTGTCCACTTGGGAGTTGAATTTCTATCTTTGGTCCTAGCAGTGAGTTTTTTTTGGAGAAGGGACATTTCAGAGCATTTTTCAGCATGACTATTATTATGAGACAACCCAGGACCAAAACACAGCACACAGAGACATTTAACTGTGGTTTATATACAACAGACATATACGTGGTGGGCAAAATAACTTACGAGCAATCAAACTTCTGAACTCTACACGAACTCTGCAAGGAATACTGGACACAAAGAGGGAGGACATGCCCTCCAAGGGCTGCCTTTATATAAACACTTCTTAAAGGGGTAGAACCCATCCCCAGTCTTAAAGGGAAATATCCATGCTAGGCCGATTCATTCTTATTGCATCATCCTATATTGCATCCGCTTCACTTCTGGTCGACTCTTAAATCCCAAGACCTTTAACAGGACAGGATGAAGATCAGTTTTGGGGTCTCTCTGCTGCCTTTTTCCTTCTGATATAAAATCATTTGTCTTGCAGAAAAAACGGGATTCTTGGAGAGCCTTGAAGTATATGGAGCTCTTTATTGTGGCAGATTACTCAATGGTGAGATATTCTTTCTCTTCCAGCAGTGTCCTGGAATGAACCCAGGGTCAACTTCAGAACTTCCCAGTTAGCCTCAGGGATTTATTTATTTATTTGATTTGATTTGATTTGATTTGATTTGTCAATTGCTTACAAGATAACAGGTATAAGTATAAACATAGTTACGAATACATGAAATGGGTACATATAAGAAAAATAAAAGAAACAATAGGACAGGGACGGTAGGCACGTTGTTGCGCTTATGCACGCCCCCTACAGGCCTCTTAGGAAAGGGGTGAGGTCAATAGTAGACAGTCTAAGGTTAAAGTAGGGCCCCCATCCAGTCATCTTCCAGACTAGCTCTATATGCTCCATGCTTCACTACGAAACCATGTGGTGGGGCTTAGTTTTGGGGGAGGAAAGTAAGAGAAAAAAAATTCTGCCTCTGCCGACCAGCATCCATTGGTATTCACCTGGCTAGCGTCCTGTCAGTGTGTGTGTGTGAGAGAGTTGGGGGCTGTTTGGAAACTGAAAGAGTATTTGCTGGGTGAGCAAGAAGGAGACAGCAAGGAGCCTGGGCGTGGCTTAGCTCAACTGTTCTATCCTAAAGCTGCTTGGTGCTCTGAAACTGAACCTCCTCTCCTCTGCTTGTGTTTTGCATTTGGAAGAAATTTCTTTCCAGGTGGGAAGAGGGAGTAGGACTCCTTAGCATCAGAGCGTGTTAATAATAATAATAATAATAATAATAATAATAATAATAATAATAATAATAATAATAATAATAATAATAATAATAATAATAATAAAGGAAATATTAATGCTCTGATGGTCATTTCGAGAAATCCTTTCTTAAGACCTTTGGAAGTTGTGGATTCTCAACATCAGGGAATTTCTCCTTAGTTCTGGGTTCATTCCAGAGCTGGTTTTCAGCAGGTTCTGACCAGTTCTGGAAACCGGTAGCGGAAATTTTGAGTAGTTTGGAGAACTGGCAAAGACCACCGAGGTGGTATTTTACAGTAAGTCCTGGAGATTTTACAGTATCCTTCCCCTGCCACGCCCACCAAGCCACGCCCACCAAGCCACGCCCACAGAACCGGTAGTAAAAAAAATTCGAATCCCACCACTTGGTTCATTCTCTCCTTGGAGAAATTTCCTGACCGTGAGGACAATGAATCCGTGGAACGGCTTGCCACTAGGAGTTGTTGGGGTGCCTGCAACACGGGAGGTTTTCAAGAAGAGATTGGACAGCCGTTTGTCTGAAATGGTCTATAGGGTTTCCCGCCTGAGCAGGGGGCTGGACTAGAAGACCTCCAAGGCCCCTTCCGATGTGTGCCTTTGCACGCTGGTGGCCGTGGAAGAGATAATCCACCTTTTTTGGGAAGAAGGAAAGGTTTTGCACTGCAGTTGCCTCCCTTTTTCTCACGCGTTGTTCTTTCACAGTTTAGAGCTCAAAAACAGAATTTGGGAGTCACAAAACAGCGGATTCTGGAGATCGCGAATTATGTAGACAAGGTAATTGCCAGCTCCTTCCTTCCTTCCTTCTTTCCTTTTCTCCCTCTGATTCCTTCCTTCCTTCCTCCTGATTTCTTTTCTCCTCCTTGATTCCTCTCTTCCTTCCCTTTTTCCCTCTGATTCCTTCCTTCCTTCCTTCCTCCTGATTCCTTCCTTCCTTTTTCCCTCTGATTCATTCCTTCCTTCCTTCCTTCCTTCCTTCCTTCCTTCCTTCCTTCCTTCCTTCCTCCTGATTCCTTCCTTCCTTCCTCCTGATTCCTTCCTTCCTTTTTCCCTCTGATTCCTTCCTTCCTTTCTCCTCCCCTCTGATTTCTTTTCTTCCCCTTGATTCCTTCCTTCCTTTATTTCTTCCTGATTCCTTCCTTCCTTCCTTCCTTTTTTCCTCTGATTCCTTCCTTCCTTCCTTCCTTCCTTCCTTCCTTCCTTCCTTCCTTCCTTCCTTCCTTTCTTCCTCCCGATTCCTTTTCTTCCTCCTAATTCCTTTCCTGATTCTTCCTTCCTTTCCTCTGATTCCTTCCTTTCTTCCTCCTGATTTCTTTTCTCCCTCTTGATTCCTTCCTTCCTTCCTTTATTTCCTTCCTTCCTTCCTTCCTTCCTTCCTTCCTTCCTTCCTGATTCCTTTTCTTCCTCCTGATTCCTTCCTTCCTTCCTTTTCCTTTTTCCCTCTGATTCCTTCCTTCTCTCCTTCCTTCCTCCTCCCTCCCTTCCTTCCATCCTCCCTTCCTCCTGATTCCTTCCTTCCTTTTTTCCCTCTGATTCCTTCCTTCCTTCCTTCCTCCTCATTTCTTTTCTCCCCCTTGATTCCTTCCTTCCTTTATTTCCTCCTGATTCCTTCCTTCCCTCTGATTCCTTCCTTTCTTTTTCCCTCTGATTCCTTCCTTCCTTCCTTCTTCCTTCCTTCCTTCCTTCCTTCCTTCCTTCCTTCCTTCCTTCCTTCCTTCCTTCCTTCCTTCCTTCCTTCCTTCCTTCCTGCTCTATAGCCATCCAAATCAACCAAGTGACCCTGGGCAACTTAACCATCTAACGCTGTGAGTTTGGGGTGCTCTCTATATCGTAACTGAGCCCAAACTTTCTGTTGCTAAGCGAGAGAATCGCTAAGCGAGTTCTGCCACCATGTTATGACCTTTCAATGCCCCCCGTTGTTAAGTGAATCACTTCCATGGTTAAATTTGTAACACGGTTGTGAAGTGAATCTGGGTTCCCCCTGGAGTCTGCTGGTCGGAAGGTCGCCCCAGGCGACCCCCTGACCCCCAGGGACTCCGCGACCGTCGTAAATATGAGCCAGTTGCCAAGCAGCTGAATTTTGATCACGTGACCTGGGGATGCTGCAATGGTTGTAAGTGGGGGAAAAGGCCCTTAAGTCCCTTTTTTTCAGTGCCATTGTAACTTTGAATGGCCACTAAAGAAATGGCTTTAAGTGGAGGACTATGCTTGCTGCAAACCACCTTCCTAGTGTTGCCCAGCTGGCCTCTGGACCTGCTAGGGCCGTGATGGCGAACCTATGGCACGCGTGCCACAGGTGGCATGCAGAGCCACTTGTGCCGGCATGCGAGCTGCAGGCAAACTTACCTCAGTGGGCATGTGCGCGCCTCACAGCTGATTTTCAGCCAGTATGAGGCCTTTTTCGGCCTCCCAGAGGCTTGAGGAAGGCTTCTGCAGGCTTTGCAGGCCAAAAACTAGGCCCGTTTTGGCACTTCCTGTTTTTCCGAAAATACCAGAAGTGACGAAACGGGCCTAGTTTTTGGCCTGCAGAAGCCTTCCTCAAGCCTTTGGGTGGCTGAAAAACACCTCAAACCAGCTGAAAATCAGCTGTGTGGCGCAGTGCAGGTAGGGGGGGTGGAGTGGGTGGGTGGGAATTATGCGTGCATGCGTAGGTGCTGTGCACATTGCCTTCTGGATTCTGGCACGGGAGTGCGAGCGTGCAAGCGCGCACACAATTTTTTGGCACAGGAGCCCCAAAAGTTTAGCCACCACTGTGCTAGGGAATCGGGAGCTCCTTCCCCTCCCCCAATTGTTCCTCCCAGTCACCGACTCCTTCCAGCTTCTCCCTCTCAGTTCTACAGGTCCCTGAACATCAAAGTGGCCCTGATTGGCCTGGAAGTCTGGACGGACCAAGACAAGTGCACGGTGAGCGAGGACTCCCACGCCACCCTCGTCTCCTTTCTCCAGTGGAAGAAGACGCTGCGGGCCCGCAAGAAACACGACAACGCTCAGCTCCTCACGTGAGTCCCTCCTCGGGGCTCCCTGGGAGTCAAGATGGCGGCCCAGGGCTTGTGGGGAAGGGCCAGGGCTGCAGTGGGCGCCATCTTGGCCTTTTTTTTTTTTACTTCTCTGCCCTGATAGGGTGGGTGGATGGATAGATAGATGGATAGAGATAGATAGATAGATAGATAGATAGATAGATAGATAGATAGATAGATAGATATGATGGATGAATGGATAGACTGACAGATGGATGGATGAATAGAGATAGATAGATAGATAGATAGATAGATAGATAGATAGATAGATAGATAGATAGATAGATAGATACAGATAGATATGATGGATGAATGGATAGACTGACAGAGATGGATGGATGAATAGAGATAGATAGATGATAGATAAATAGATAGATATGATGGATGGTGAGACAGAGATGATGGATGAATGGATAGATGGATAGATAGAGATAGATAGATAGATAGATAGATAGATAGATAGATAGATAGATAGATAGATAGATAGATAGATAGATAGATATGATGGATGAATGGATAGACTGACAAGAGATGGATGGATGAATAGAGATAGATAGATGATAGATAAATAGATAGATAGGTATGATGGATGGTAGACAGAGATGGATGGATGAATGGATAGAGATAGATAGATAGATAGATAGATAGATAGATAGATGATAGATAGATAGATAGATAGATAGATATGATGAATGAATGCATAGACTGACAGAGATGGATGGATGGATAGATAGATGGATAGATAGATAGATAGATAGTGAGATATATAGTGAGATAGATAGTGAATAGATAGATAGATAGATGATAGATAGATAGATAGATAGATAGATAGTGATAGATTAGATAGATAGATAGAGATAGATCGATCATGGATAAATAGATAGAGGGACAGAGGTGGATGGATGGATGAATGGATAGATGGATGGATAGATGGATAGAGATGGATGGATAGATGATTGATAGATAGATATGATGGATGGATGGACGGACAGAGATGGATGGATGGATGGATAGATAGAGATAGATAGATAGGTAGAATAAATAGATGATAGATGATGGATGGATGGACAACAGACAGACTGATGGATGGGTGGATGGATGGAGAAATAGATATGGAAAGAAGGAATCAGGATGAAATGAGGGAAGGCAACAGGGAAGAGGGAGAGAGGGAAGGAAGGGAAAGATGGGTGGATGGGAGGGAGGAGGAGGGAGGTAAATAGAGAAGGAAGGAAGGACCGGAGGAAGGGAAGGAAGATAAGGAAGGAATCAGTATGGAGGAAAGGGAAGGAAGCAGGAATGGAGAGAAGGGAGGGAGGGAGGAATGAATGGGGAGGATGGATGGATGGATGAGGGGAACAGGAGGAAGAAAGGACAAAGGAGCCACAGAAGGAAGATAAGAAGGAAGGAATCAGGAGGCAGGGAAGGAAGGGAGGAAGGAAGGTAAATAGAGAAGGGGACAGAGCAGGATTAAGGGGAGGAAGAGAAGGAATCGGGATGCACAAGAGGGAGGGAGGAAGGAAGGAAGGAGAGATGGGAAGGAGGGAAGAAGGGGAGGGAGGGAAGAAGGAAGGAAGGGACTATAACCAATATTCTTTGCTCCGTCCCCCGTCCTTATTCTCACGACTCTTTGCAGCGGGATCACCTTTAGAGGCACCACCATCGGAATGGCGCCCCTGGAGGGCATGTGCAGTGCAGAGAACTCTGGGGGCGTGAGCATGGTAAGAGGAAGATGGCTCCACCCCCCCTGGTCCTTTCGTCTTGCTGACCTGATCAATGATATGGGACAAAAACGCTCTTTGCTTGCAACGCATTTTTGTTATTCCTGGGAAGGCCACAAGGGAGCGTTTCTACAGAGGCCAGGGGTGGCCCAATCGTGGTCACTTTAAGACCTGTGGACCGACTCCCAGACATGGATTTGCATATTCCCTCCCCCCCACAACCCTGACAATCGAGGTCCTGAGCCAACTTTGAATCGGTCAGGATCAAACTCCTGGCAGCGGGAAGAGTTTTGCCGGCAAGGCAGCATTCTAACCACTGCGCCACCACCAAGAGAGGGAAAGGAAGGAAGAGGAAAAGAAAGAAAGAAAAGGAGAAAGAAAAAGAAGGGAGGGAGGAAGGAAGGAGAGGAAAAAAAGGAGAAAAAAAGAAGGGAGAAAATAAGAGATGGAGGGAGCAGGAGAAAGAAAAAGAAGGGAAAAAGGAAGGAAGGAAGGAAGAGAAGGAGAAAGAAAGGAGGGAGGGAGGAGAGGAAACAAGATGGAGAGAGAAGAAGGAAATAAAAGATGGAGGGCGCAGGAGAAAGAAAAAGGGAAGGAAGGAGACAATAGATGGAAGGAAAGAAAAAGGAAGAAAAAAGAGAAGGAAGGAAGAAAGGAAGAAAGAGAAAAGGAGAAAGAAAAAGGGAGGAAGGAGAGAAAAAAGAGAGAGAAAAAGAAGAAATGGAGGGAGCAGGAGAAAGAAAAAGAAGGGAAGGAAGGGAAGGAAGGAAGGAAGAAAAGGAGAAAGAAAAAGGAGGGAAAGAAGGAAGGAAGGAAGGAAAGGAGAAAGAAAAAGGAGGGAGGGAGGAGAGGAAAGAAGAGGGAGAGAAAAAGAAGGGAAATAAAAGACGGGGGGAGCAGGAGAAAGAAAAGAGAAAAAAGGGAAGGAAGGAGACAATAGAGGGAAGGAAAGAAAAAGGAAGAAAAAGAGAAGGAAGAAAGGAAGAAAGAGAGAAAGAAAAGGAGGGAGGGAGGAGAGGAAAACAAAAAGAAGGGAAATAGGGAGCAGGAGAAAGAAAAAGAAGGAAAAAGGGAAGGAAGGAAGGAAGGAAGGAAGAAAAGGAGAAAGAAAAAGGAGGGAAGGAAGGAAGGAAGAAAGAAAAGGAGAAAGAAAAAGGAGGGAGGGAGGAGAGGAAAGAAGATGGAGAGAAAAAGAAGGGGGAAAAGGGAAGGAAGGAGACAACAGAGGGAAGGAAAGAAAAAGGAAGAAGGAAGGAAGAAAGAAAGAAAGAGGTATAAAGGAAGGACAGAGGGAAGGAAGGAGGGAGAGGGAGAGAATAGAAATAGTTTTACAGTGATTTACAGAGTCAGCCTCTTGCCCCCAACAATCGGGGTCCTCATTTTACCGACCTCGTAAAGATGGAAAGCAGAGTCATCTTTGAGTCGGTCAGGCTCGAACTGCTGGCTGTGGGCACGAGGGGAGGGATTGGCAAGGATGATTTTTTTGTGTGTGGGGTGTGTGTGTCTTCCCAACCCCTTCCCCTTGCAAGAATCAAGCCCAACCTGCTTCAGAACCCTCTTAACTTGGATTGCAAAATAAAAGCCCACCCACGCAATTCTGCCGATGCGACCTTGACGCGGACGCTTGGGAAATCAAATGCGGCCCCCCTCCCCTCTTCCAAGTGGCCCCCTCCTCTCTTCAAGCTGGTGAGTCTTTCCCTCTCTCTCCCCCACCCCCACCCAACCCCTCCCAAACCAGGATCACTCGGAGTTACCCATCGGAGCAGCGGCCACCATGGCTCACGAGATCGGCCACAATTTCGGCATGAGCCACGACCCGGAAGGCTGCTGCGTGGAGGCCACGGCATCGCAGGGCGGCTGCGTCATGGCTGCCGCCACAGGGTAAAGCGGGGTGTGTGTGTGTGTGGGATGTCTCCCATTTGGGAAGGGGAGTGTTGTTCTTGGATCCCCGGAGGGGTGTGGGTTGCTTGGTGGAAAAGGTAGTCAGACTGTGGATTGAAAACCTCCAGTGTTGGAGCATCCCCAACTTCTGGTGGCAAGCAGTTCCCCTGGTTAATTGTCCTCCCTGTCAAGAAATGCCTCCTTAGTTCCAGGTTGCTTCGCTCCTTGATTTGTTTCCACCCGTTGCTTCTTCCTCTGCCTTCTGGTGTTTTGGGAAATAATTTGAACCCCCCTTCTCTGGGGCAGCCCCTCAGATAATGGAAGACTGCTATCATGTCACTTTTAGTCCTGATACAAAATAACAGAGTCGGAAGGGGAGCCTGGAGGTCATCTAGTCCAGTGGTCGCCAACCAGTGGGCCGGGAACCACTGGTGGTCCGTGAAAATTTTTTGGTGGTCCGCAGAGAAATGTCACCCTCCAAAGCAATTAATCCAGGCTGCGCGGGAGCACAAAGCTGCGCCTCCCATATGGCCCGCGGGAACACAAGGCTTGCGTTGTTTGCATTGTGAGCAACATGAGGTAGTGAGGGGAGGGGGGGAAAGGGTGGAGGGGAGAACTTGCCCCACTCGCCCCACGTGCCTGGCCTGGCCACCGGGCTGCTTCTTTCCGCTTCTTTCTTCTTCTGCTTTTGGCTGCACGCAAGGAAAGTAGTCAAAGTCTTTCTTTCTCTCCCCCAAACTCCGCCAGAAATGAGTCTTTGGGACCCTGCAGGGCCTCCAGCTCCAAGAGGCTGCACCGACGCGACGAGTCTCACAAAGACTCTTTTTTTGGCAGAGTTTGGGGGAGAGAAAGGAAGACTTCTGCGGCTTCTGCTGCTTTCCTTGCATGAAGCCAAAAGTCTCTCCCTTTCTCTCTCTCTTTCCCCCTGAGAACGGAGCTGGAGACGGTCTCCTGCGATCCCAAATAAAGAACGATCGATCGGTAGGAAAACGGGGTGGGGAATTTTCCTGCAGACTTTTTTGGGGGGATTTTCCCAGGGTCTCTGGTCCGCGGGATTTAAAATGATGAGCTTGGTGGTCCCCGAGGTCCAAAAGGTTAGTGACCCCTGTTCTAGTCCAACCCTCTATTCAAGCTGTTCTCATGTCACCCCTGGTCCTTCTTTTCATTAAATTAAACATTCCCAAATCCCCACAAACCGCCCTTCGTAGGTTTTACCCTCCTCTCCACATCTGGAAGCTGGCTTATAGGGGAAATAGCTACTTTATGTGGGCTTATTTGTCAGAAGAATGCGCAGCTCAGCCTCGTAACGGCCCCTTTTAAAGCGCTTTTGTGTTTACAAGGGATAAGGCAATAAACTTTGAATTAGGGGAAAGGGCTTTTAATTAGTTCCTGGTGCAGTTAAGTTCTGGGAGTGGGAGGGGGGGCTGAGAATTTCCCGTCTCCCATCCTCCCGCCTGCTTTTCCAGCCAGATTCTACAGAGGAAACCGCAACAAAATGTAAATTAAAACCAGGTTATGTGAAAATTGCAGGACTGTCGGGAGTCGAACAGCTGTACAGTAGCAAAGAGGAGTTGTTAAAGACAAAGTGTGTGTGTGTGTGTAAGTGTGTAAAACAGGGGATTTAAAGACACTGTGCAAAACAAGGGCTGGAAGAAACATCTTGGCAGTCCATTTTTTTCCGGAGCCCACCCTGTATGCCAAGAAGTCCGGAGACATCCGTGCTAGTCGTTTCCAGCTCTAGGGGTCACCGCTCTCGTCTCCGTTACAAAGCCGAAGAAGAGTCAGCGCTGTCCGGAGACGTCTCCGTGGTCATGTGGCCGGCAGGACTAAATGCCGAAGGCGCACAGACCGCTGTTCCCTTCCCACTAAAGGGGTCCCTATTTTTCTACTCGCATTTTTTACGTGCTTTCGAACTGCCAGGTTGGCAGAAGCTGAGACAAGGAACGGGAGCTCCCTCCGTGACGCAGCGCTAGGGATTCGAACTGCCGACCTTTTCGATCAACAAGCTCAGCGTCTTAGCCCCTGAGCCACCGCGTCCCTTTGAGTTCTCGACTTACGACCGTTCATTTAGTGACCGTTCCAAGTTATGACAGCCCTGAAAAAAGCTTAGGACTGTTGCAGCAGCCCCCGGGTCACGTGATTGAAATTTCGGATGCTTGGCGGCTGGCTCGTATTTATGACGGTCGTGGTTTTTCGGGGCATGTGTGTGTGTGTCACACGATCCCCTTTTTGCGATCTTCCAATGAGCAAAGCCATCGAGGAAGCTGGATTCGCATTCACAACCGGGCTACTGGCTTAACAATGTCCGTGATCCACTTAACGATGGGGGCAAGAAAGGGGGGTGAAAGGGAGCCATCGGGCCCAAATTTTCTGTCGTTGAGTGACACTTTTTCTTGAGTGAATTTTTTCCCGTTTTGCAACCTTTCCCGCTACCATTATGAAGTGAATCCCCACAATGACTTAGTTAGTAACCCGGTCGTTAAGCGAATCTCGGCTTCCCCCCATCAACTTTGTTTGTCCGAAGGTCACAAAAGCGGATAGCGTGACCCCGGGGATGTTGCAACCGTCATAAATACGGGTCCGTTGCCAAGCGTCTGAATTTTGATCATGTGACCCTGGGGAGGCTGCAACGGTCGTAAGTGTGAAAAATGGCCATAAATCCCTTTTTTTTCAGTGCCTTTATAACTTTGAAATGGTCTCTAAAAAAACGACTGTAAGTCGGGGAGTCCCGAACAACTGCAGTCATTCCCTTAGCAACTCTGACAAGGTTGGTCATAAAATGGGTCAAAGCTTACTTAACTGTTCTGTCCTAGGCCTCCCCAAAAAGCACTAGGTCAATTCTGAGCTCCCAGCAAAAACTTCCTTTATTACATTAATGTGAATTTATTTCGTTCACAGTCAGCCAATGGCTTGGCAAAGGTAGACTAATTAGCTCAGACCTTTATCAACCCTGGGAACGCTGCCTGGTAAATAGTTCCACGCTCAGTGCTGACAGGGAAGGCTGCGTTATATAGACAAATCTTCATGAGGCTGGAACGAACGAACGAGCGAGTTGTTTCCTGCAAAAGCCCCCTCCCCTTTTGCTTCTCTTGTAATCCTGATGGGAGGGGCCATTCATTGTCCACCTGTGGCCTTACTCCCACGTCGAAGCTGAGTTCTTAATTGTGCCTTCCTTTTGGCAGCTCTGTGCATTGTGCAGTCTGGGAAGTGGGTCCAGTCGCTTCCCCGCCTCACTGCTGTCTGAGCCCGAAGGCAGCTGATGACTGCCGGCCTGCCCTGGCCCCATCTCTGCCTCTGATGCAGAGCCCTTGTCCGAGCCTTCCTCAGCCTCCAGAAATGGCCCAGGTTCCTCCCTGTTAGGAATATAAGTCACCTAACAGGTATTTGGGTTAGAAATATATAAACCAGGATAGACATTTTAATACTTTCTCTTTAAGAGAATTCTAAAAGTGTAATTGGGTGTGGTTTCTCTAACGGCCATAAGATGGAGCCAGAAACCTGGGTTGTTTAGTCTTAGTCTCAGAAGAAGTGAGTGAGTCTCTGTTTCCTTCTGTTGGAGAGTATTGCCATTCCTTCTAATTGACTGATATTCATGGATTTGATGTAAGTCTGATACTGAACTGTTTTTGACACTGGACTTTGTTATTGGATTATCCCTGGATTGAAAAACTGACTGATTTTACCTGTGAATGACTTTGGACTGCTTGTTTTGAACTTTGCTTAAACCTTTCTGGAAGTAAAAACCTACATTTACTGTACAGTGTTATCTGTGTGCTGCGTGTGTATTATTCAAACACTCCTCTCAAATACGTCTCCCTGTATGCGCTCATTCTCCTAACGGGGAATGACCTCAACACTCCCCAGCCTCCTCACTCCTGTCCGATTCTGCTGCCAGGTGGGCCACAACATTAACCACTGCCTTGCTTAACCAGTTTTGGGGCTCAATTGTAGTCATAAGTTGAGGACTTCCGGTAAATCCACCTTCTTGAAACGTTTAGAAATGGAGCCTGCCGTCTCGGATTTGGAGCGGCTAGCGAAACTCTGCAAAATCCGGCTTTTCGGGTTCTGAGTTGTTCTCTCTCTCTCTCTCTCTCTCACACACACCCTCCCCAAATTCCAGGCACCCCTTCCCCCGGGTCTTCAGCTCCTGCAGCCGCAGTCAGTTGGAGGGCTACTTCCAGAAGGGAGGAGGCGTCTGCCTTTTCAACCTGCCGGACACCAAAGACCTGGTAGTGGGGAAGAAGTGCGGCAACGGATTTTTGGAGGAAGGAGAGGAATGTGACTGTGGGGAGGCCGAGGTAGGCTGGGTGTTGGGGGTGTTGGGTGGCATTGGGAAGCAAGAGGGGGGTAGTGAACCTGGGATGGGAGACGGCAGGACTGTCCGGGAGCAAAGCCGCAGGGTTAGAGTCTGATGGCGAGACTGGGAGAGGGTTAAAACCCAAAGATCTGATGGAGAAAATTGGTTTAGGGGTTAAGGTGCTGGCTTAACCAGGAGACGGTGATTTCTAGTTTTGTCCCAGACAGGAAATCCAACTTTGGGCCAATCACCCGGTGATGGTGAATTCTAGTTTTGTCTTAGACAGGAAAGCCAACTGGGTTACGTTGGGCCAATCACCCGGTGATGGTGAGTTCTAGTTTTGTCTTAGACAGGAAAGCCAACTGGGTTACGTTGGGTCAATCACCCGGTGATGGTGAGTTCTAGTTTTGTCTTAGGCAGGAAAGCCAACTGGGTTACGTTGGGTCAATCACCCGGTGATGGTGAGTTCTAGTTTTGTGTTAGGCAGGAAAGCCAACTGGGTTACGTTGGGTCAATCACCCTGTGACAGTGAGTTCTAGTTTTGTCTTAGACAGGAAAGCCAGCTGGGTGACTTTGGGCCAATCACCCGGTGATGGTGAATTCTAGTTTTGTCTTAGGCAGGAAAGCCAACTGGGTTACGTTGGGCCAATCACCCGGTGATGGTGAGTTCTAGTTTTGTCTTAGGCAGGAAAGCCAACTGGGTGACTTTGGGCCAATCACCCGGTGATGGTGAATTCTAGTTTTGTCTTAGGCAGGAAAGCCAGCTGGGTTACGTTGGGTCCAATCACCCGGTGATGGTGAATTCTAGTTTTGTCTTAGACAGGAAAGCCAACTGGGTGACTTGTACGTTGGTGATCAATCACCCTGTGACGGTGAGTTCTAGTTTTGTCTTAGGCAGGAAAGCCAACTGGGGTTACGTTAGGTTGAGGAAAGCAACTGGTGACTTTAATCACCCGGTGACGGTGAGTTCTAGTTTTGTCTTAGGCAGGAAAGCCAACTGGGTTATGTTGGGTCAATCACCCGGTGATGGTGAATTCTAGTTTTGTCTTAGGCAGGAAAGCCAACTGGGTTACGTTGGGTCAATCACCCAGTGACGGTGAGTTCTAGTTTTGTCTTAGACAGGAAAGCCAGCTGGATGACTTTGGGCTAATCACCCAGAGATGGGAAGTTCTAGTTTTGTCCTAAGTTGGAAAGCCAACTGGGTGATTTTGGGCCAATTACACAGAGTTGGGGAGTTCTAGTTTTGTCTTAAGCAGGAAAGTCAATTGGATGACTTCGGGTTAGTCACCAGATGATAGTGAGTTCTAGTCCTGCCTTAGCTATGAAATCCGTCTGGGTGACTTTGGGACAGTCCGTCCCACCTCACAGGGTCGTTGTGGGGAAAAAAATAGAAGAAATAGAATAGAAATAGGAAGGTCTTTTGGATATATTCCCCACCTTGAGTTATTTGTGAAAATAATAAGGCGGGATGAAAGTCAAATAAATCAAAAGGGAAAAGGCGTGATAGCATCAACACATGGGAATCCATGTTCCTAAAGGGAACTTTTTATAATAATCAAAGCTTTTTTTGGCAGAGACCCTGCGAATGTGCTGGGCTTCCCAACCCCAAATCCCAGTGATGCTGAGTGAAAAAAAATCTATTTTTCTCCCCACAGGAGTGCACCAATCTTTGCTGTAATGCCCAGAATTGCACGCTGAAAGCCGACGCGGAGTGCGCCCATGGAGAATGTTGTAATTCCTGCAAGGTAATAAAAGGATAATGTGGGCCAAGGCTGTGGAGCATGGGAACCCTTGGGGCCAAAGCAGTGGTGGTATTCTACCAGTTCAACCCAGTTCAGGTGAACCGGTAGTAAAAAAATGCTACCATTCGGCTGAACCAGTATTGATTTCTTTTTTTTGCCGACGATCAGCTGTTCTGATGATCAGCTGTGCCGGAATCCCCCTTGCTGTCTTACTGCTTTGCTCAGGGGGCAAAAAAAAATAATAAAAAATGGAGCGCGGGTTGTGTGTGTGTGCTGCAAAAAAAGAGGAAGAAGCCACGCCCACGCAGTCACATGACCATGCCCACCTAGCCACTTCTACCTAGCCATGCCCACAGAACTGGTAGTAAAGAATATTTGCATCCCAACCCTGAGCCAAAGGGTCTGACTTGATTTGGGAGGAAGTGGAAACGGGAGCGTTCAGTACAGATAGTCCCGGTTTAGCGACCACAGTTGGGAGTGGCAACTTGATCTTTAAGCAAAACTTAATTAACAGTGTTCCTTCGAACTTTCCTTGGCTTTACGAGACCTGCGAAGGTCGTCAGTGCGAGAATTGGTTGGGAAAGTGACTTTTTCATCTCCGTCGCAATAGTGAACATAACCAGGCGGTCGCTAAATGAGGACCGTCTGTCGAGGACATTTGCAATGAGAAAAAAAAAATAAGGCCTTATGTTCACCACCTTGAGTTATTTATTATAATAATAAGATGGGTTATAAATAAACAAATGAAGCAATAAAAAATAATAAAGTAACTACTTGAACTCATTAAAAATATATTTTGGGATCGATTAGGCAGGAGCTGTCTTCACCCTCTTTCTCATACACAAACTCTCTTAAATGAATTGTCTCTCGCTCCACTGAAATGCGGCCCCCTCCCTGCTGGGAATCCAGACTACATTCCCCCACAATCTATCTATAAAAGCGAAAGACCACTCATGCATCATCCCAAAATCTCCAGAACCGTCAAGCCTACAAACTTGAAATTGGGCACGTCTGTTCCTCTTGGCTCCTAGGTGCTCACTAAGAAAGGATTTTTCCAAATGACCATCAGAGCATTTAGTATTTCTTATATTATTATTAACACGCTCTGATGCTAAGGAGTCCTACTCCCCCTCCCCACCTGAAAAAAAATATATCTTCCAAATGCAAAACACAAGCAGAGGAGTTTCAGTTTTAGCACCAAGCAGCTTTAGTACAGAACAGTTGAGCTAAGCCACGCCCAGGCTCCTTGCTGTCTCCTTCTTGCTCACACATCAAATACTCTTTCAGTTTCCAAACAGCCCTCAACTCTCTCACTGACAGGATGCTAGCCAGGTGAATACTGATGGATGCTGGTAGGCAGAGGCAGAATTTCCCCCCACTTATTTTCCACCCCATAAACTAAGCCCCGAACACATCGTTTCATAGTGAAGCGCGAGTATCGAGCTAGTAGAAGATATTTTTGCTTGGAAGAAGGGATCTTAAGATTGACCGAGGCAGGATGGCCATTCCTTCCAGAGACCTTCAGAGGGTTCTCTGGTCATCAACTTGTCGTCCCATGGCTATGCTCTCCTGTGTGTTTGTTCTCCACAACCACCATTCGCTGCATCCCATCAAAGATGGCCCAGATGACGGAGATGAATCTTGGCTGATGTTTACTTCTTCGGTGGAAATTTATCTGTCTGTTGTTTCCCTTGTTGTTTTCCATAGCTCAAGACGGCCGGGATCATGTGTCGGGAGCCAGCTGGATCGTGTGATCTCCCGGAATATTGTACGGGCGCTTCACCCTACTGTCCTGCCAATGTCTACTTGTTGGATGGCTCAACGTGTTCCCACGGAGAGGAGTATTGTTACAACGGCATGTGCATGACGCACCATCAACAATGCATCCAGCTGTGGGGGCGAGGTGAGCATCTCCTTCCCTCCCTCTCTCAGCCAGTGGCTTTTGTTTATTGGTTTGTATCCTGCCTTTTACTAATAAATCAAGATGGCGGATACATCTAACACGCCTTCCTCCTACTATTTTCCCCACAACAACAGCCATGTGAGGTGGGTTGAGCTGAGAGAGAGGGACGGGCTAAAAATCACCCAGCTGGCTTTCATGCCTAAGGCTGGACTAGAACTCCCTGTCTCCTGGTGATTGGTCCAAAGTAACCCAGCCGGCTTTCATGCCTAAGGCGGAACTAGAACTCACTGTCTCCTGGTGATTGGCCCAAAGTCACCCAGTTGGCTTTCATGCCTAAGGTGGGACTACACCTCCCTGTTTCCTGGTGATTGGTCCAAAGTCACCGGGCTGGTTTTCATGCCTAAGGCGGGACTAGAATTCCCTGTCTCCTGGTGATTGGCCCAAAGTCAGCCGGCTTTCATGCCTAAGGCTGGACTAGAACTCACTGTATCCTGGTGATTGGCCCAAAGTCACCCAGTTGGCTTTCATGCCTAAGGCGGTACTACAACTCCCAGTCTCCTGGTGATTGGCCCAAAGTCACCCAGTTGCCTTTCATGTCTAAGGCGGGACTAGAACTCACTGTCTCCTGGTGATTGGCCCAAAGTCACCCAGTTGGCTTTCATGCCTAAGGCGGAACTAGAACTCCCTGTCTCCTGGTGATCGGTCCAAAGTCACCCAGCTGGCTTTCATGCCTAAGGCGGGACTAGAATTCCCTGTCTCCTGGTGATTGGCCCAAAGTCAGCCGGCTTTCATGCCTAAGGCTGGACTAGAACTCACTGTCTCCTGGTGATTGGCCCAAAGTCACCCAGTTGGCTTTCATGCCTAAGGCGGTACTACAACTCCCAGTCTCCTGGTGATTGGCCCAAAGTCACCCAGCCGGCTTTCATGCCTAAGGCAGGACTACAACTCCCTGTCTCCTGGTGATCGGTCCAAAGTCACCCAGCTGGCTTTCATGCCTAAGGCGGGACTAGAATTCCCTGTCTCCTGGTGATTGGCCCAAAGTCAGCCGGCTTTCATGCCTAAGGCGGTACTACAACTCCCTGTCTCCTGGTGATTGGTCCAAAGTCACCCAACCGGCTTTCATGCCTAAGGCGGGACTAGAACTCCCTGTCACCTGGTGATTGGTCCAAAGTCACCCAACTGGCTTTCATGCCTAAGGCGGTACTACAACTCCCTGTCTCCTGGTGATTGGTCCAAAGTCACCCAGCCGGCTTTCCTGCCTAAGGCGGGACTAGAACTCCCTGTCTCCTGGTGATTGGTCCAAAGTCACCCAACCGGCTTTCATGCCTAAGGCGGGACTAGAACTCCCTGTCTCCTGGGGATTGGCCCAAAGTCACCCAACCGCCTTTCATGCGTTAGTCGGGATTAGAACCCCCATTTTTCAATGCTGTTGTAACTTCAGTACGGCAAGGCTGTCCATTGTCACCTCTGCTCTTTATCCTGACCTTGAAGATTCTGCTAACAAGAATAAGATCAAATCGGGCGATAAGAAGACTTAAAATAGACACAAAGAAGAATATAAGGTCCAAGCATTCGCCGATGACCTAGTCTTCTTCATAGAAGAACCATTGGAGAAGGGACCAAAATTAACACAGGAGATAGGAAAATTCGGGGAAGTAGCCGGCCTTAAAATTAACAAGGAGAAATACCAAAACGATAAATTAAACATCTAACAGGTGAACAGCAGAAAGTTTGGGCTCCATTCTGGTCGTAAGTTCGAGGACTTGTAAATTTGGGGAGGGCCTATTTGGCAAGGGGTGCTAAATCAGACCGTCTCTTCCCCCCAGGTGCTTGGCCGGCCCCCGATGCCTGTTTCCAGGATGTTAACAGGGCCGGCGACATGTACGGCAACTGTGGGAAGGACCGGCATGGCAACTACGTGAAATGCGCCAAGAGGTAAGTGCCTACCGGCTGAGGGATCCAGATGTTCCTTCTGGGAAGCCCAGTCCTTGACTTCCAGATGTTGCCAAGTCAGGGGAAGTTTGCAGCAGCAGCAGCAGCAGCAGCAACCCAGAGCTTGCAGTCTGGATCCTGGTTCAGGGGCAGCTGTGGTTGGGGTTTTTTTGTTTTTTTTTACAGTGGATAGAGGGTAGGCCCAGTGGCTTGACTCATAATAGATCTTTGTAGCTGGGATTATTCCCCAAGGACATTTTGTGTGTATGTTCGATGTTTTGTTTTACACATATTTTCTTCTTTCCTTCCTTCCTTCTCTCTTTTCTCCCCCTCCCCTCCCTTCCTCCTTCCTTCCTTCCTTCTTCTCTTTCTTTCTCTCTTTTCTTTCTCTCTGTCTTCCTCCCTGTTCCTTCCCTCCCCAATTCCTTCCTTCCTTTCTTTTCGTTCCTTCCTTCCTTTCATTCTCTTTTCTCTCTGTGTCTTTCTCCCTCTTCCCTCCCTCCCCCAATTCCTTCCTCTCCTTCCTTCCTTCCTCCCTCCCTTCCTTTCTTTCCTTCCTTCCTTTCATTCTCTCTTTTCTCTCTCTATGTCTTTCTCCCTCTTCCCTCCCTCCCCATTTGCTCCCTCCCTCCCTCCTTCCCTCCCTCCCTCCCTCCCTTCTTTCTTTCTCTTCCTTCCTTCCTTCCTTCCTTCCTTCCTTCCTTCCTTCCTTCCTTCCTTCCTTCCTTCCTTCCTTCCTTCCTTCCTTCCTTTCATTCTCTTTTCTCTCTCTCTGTCTTTCTCCCTCTTGCCCCCTCCCCAATTCCTTCCTCTCCTTCCTCCCTCCCTTCTTTCTTTTCCTTCCTTCCTTTCATTCTCTCTTTTCTCTGTCTTTCTCCCTCTTCCCTCCCTCCCTCCCTCCTTCTCTCTCCCTCCCTCCCTCCTTTCTTTTCTTTCCTTCCTTCCTTCCTTCCTTCCTTCCTTCCTTCCTTCCTTCCTTCCTTCCTTCCTTCCTTCCTTCCTTCCTTCCTTCCTCTCATTCTCTTTTCTCTCTCTCTGTCTTTCTCCCTCTTCTCTCTCTCCCCCAATTCCTTCCTTCATCTCCCTTTCTTCTTCTCTCTTTTCTTTCTCTGTCTTTCTCCCTCTTCCCTCCCTCTCCCATTTCCTCCCTCCCTCCCTCTTCTTTCTTTCTTTCTTTCTTTCTTTCTTTCTTTCTTTCTTTCTTTCTTTCTTTCTTTCTTTCTTTCTTTCTTTCTTTCTTTCTTTCTTTCTTTCTTTCTTCTCTTCTCTCTCTCTCTCTCTCTCTCTCTCTCTCTCTCTCTCCTCTCCCTCCCTCCCTCCCTCCCCTCCCTCCCTCTCTCTCTCCCTCCCCCCTCTCTCTCTCTCTCTCCTCCTGCCCACATGCCTTCTTGCTTTCTTGTCTTTGGTCTGTTCCTTTTTCCCCTTTTCTTCTCTTTTGATCTTACGTTTTAAATTTGGAAATAAATAAATATTGCCCAACAACAACAAAAACAATTAAAAAGACCCCACCCCAAATTGGCACAAACCAAGGCTTTCGTCCAGTATAGGCATCATCCCATTTCTCCCCTGGGGTAGAGTCGACGGTCCCTCCCATCCCTTCCTTGATTCCGTCCTTGGAGAAGGACCCCGAAAGCTTTCCGCACCTGGTGGTCGAACTTCCTGACTTGAGTTTCTCCTCCTTGAGAGTTGGCTTTGCGAGGACATCTGGGAGTCATCCAGTATTTGGACCCAAACCCTTTTCCAAGAAAACAAACACGAACCAAAGGGAACAGAAACCGTTTAATGATTCTTACGAATCCCCGGTTAAAAGGCTGCTGCAAACTAATTAACTTTGGTAAGCGCAAGCCTCGGCAAAACTGTGCGAGGCTGCCAAGAATCATAGATAAGAAATATTTTACCAACACAAGAGTCTTCAAATACCAACTAAGATGCTGGAATGTCCACGAGGCTGAGTTTCAAAACGTCTTTGCTTCCTGCAAAGAACGTCGGATTCACAGCTGGCTTTTATCTTCTTGAAGGAGGGGCCATTACCTTGCAGCTTTACTCCCGAGTCGCCCGTGCTGCTGCAGCTGCTCTTTTCTGCGAGCAGCCCTGTGCGCACGTGCAATTGGCGCAGGCTCCTCGGGAACCTCCTCATCGCTGCTGCCAGCCCCCCACAATCTCTGAAGGCAGCAGCCCACTCCCCAGTGGTCCTGTCTCCTCATCTGAGTCCTCGCTCTCCTCAGCCGCCAGCACCTGCTGCCGGCTAATCACAACATCCAGACCATCAGGGGAACTTCTCATTCTCCTCCTTATTGGACTTCCTTCTTTGTCCTCCCAGAGACGCCAAGTGCGGAAAGATCCAGTGTCAAAGCCCAGCGGCCAAGCCCAAAGGCACCAACACCATCTCCATGGACACCACCATCCGGTTTAACGGGCAAGAGATCAAATGCCGGGGGACTTTGGTCTATGCCACCAAGGATGACGAGGGAGACCTCTCCGACCCGGGTCTCGTGATGACAGGCACCAAGTGCGGAGATGGGTTGGTGAGTCCTCAAGGGAAGGGGAAGAGCGACCAGTTTCTAACTTTCTGCATTTCAGGGACGCAACAGGTCCTGGCTCCGTGGCACGTTTCACATAGCGGCTACATTGGTCATAACCAGAGGTGGTATATTCTGCCGGTTCAGATCGGTTCTGGAGAACCGGTAGCGGAAATTCGGAGTAGTTTAGAGAACTGGCCAATCCCACCTCTGATTGGCCCCGCCAACCCCGATCTCTTCTCTGCCTCCCATCGAGTCCCAGCTGATCGGCTGGGTCTCCTTTGGTTGCCCTGCCCAGGAGAACGGAGCTGGAAAGCAGGTCAATGGGGTAGGAAGGGAAGGGGGAATTTTGCAGTACATCCTTCCCCTGCCACACCCACCAAGCCACGCCCACAGAATCGATAGTAAAAATATTTGAATCCCACCACCGCTCTGGATTTATGGTGAACTTCTAGAGCCCGGCCTGGGCACCCCCAAATTTGCACATAAGGCTGTCCTGGTTCTGTCCCAGTGGTGCTTTTTCCAAAAGGTAACTGGACTTTCTTGCTTTATTTTTCTAAAAACGTGTTGCTTCTAATCCAAGAAGCTTCTTCCGTTCTTCTCCAGTTCGACCTGAAGAAGCTTCTTGGATGTGAAGCAAAAGGTCTTCAAGGAACAACCCCCCCAAGAAGGTCTAGTTTCCTTTGGGGAAAAACATCTTTGGGTCAACTCGGACCTGAAGGATTGGAGAGTCTTCTCGGACATCTGCAGGTTCTCTTTAACCTCCATTGAACCTGGGTTTGTGCAGATCACCCCTGGCACAAGGTCCTCAAAGGGTGATGTCCAGAGGTGGTATATTCATCCGGTTCGGATCGGTTTTGGAGAACTGGTAGCGGAAATGTTGAGTAGTTTGAAGAACCGGCCAATCCCACCCTGACTGGCCCCGCCAGCCCCATCTCTTCTCTGCCTCTCATCGAGTCCCAGCTGATCGGCTGGGTCTCCTTTGGTTGCCCTGCCCAGGAGAACGGAGCTGGAAAGCAGGCTAGTGGGTGGGGAGGGAAGGGGGATTTTGCAGTATATCCTTCCCCTGCCACACCCACTCAGCCACGCCATGCCCACAAAACCGGTAGTAAAAGAATTTGAATACCACCACTGCTGAACTTCCAACTTCTTTGGTTGCCCTGCACAGGAAAACAGAGCTGGAAAGCAGGTTAGTGGAGTGTGGAGGGAAATGGGGATTTTGTAGCATATCCTTCCCCTGCCACGCCCACCAAGCCACGCCCACAGAACCGGTAGTAAAAAACATTTTTGAATCCCACCACTGGTCATAACCCGCAAACCGGCTGGACTATTTTAACGGCAGGGTAAGCTAGAAAAAGTACAGGTACTCCTCGACTTATGACCACCGTGCAGCCCCAAAATTATGTTGCTAAGCGAGACGTCTGTCAAGGGAGTTTTTTACTCCATTGGACGACCTTTTCCTTCCACAGTTTGCAAAGCAAATACACTGCGGCTGTTCGGTTGGCAACACGGTTGCTAAGTGAAACCGGCTTTCCCGTGGACTTTGTTTCTCAGAAGGTCCCAAAAGAGGATGGCAGGACCCCACACCCCCCCCACTCCTCCCCAGGACGCTGCGACCGTCCTAAATACGAGTCGGTTCGTCAAGCGTCTGAATTTGGATCACGGGGGACATTGCAAAGGTGGTAACTTGTGAAAAACGACAGCAAGTCACGTTTTTCGGTGCCGTTGTAAAGTTGAACGGTCACTAAATGAACCACTGTAAGTCAAGGACTAACCTGTAATTTCGGGTTCGGTACCTGCATCTCTTCACAAATGTGATGCATGTGTGAATGCAGATGTCAGGGGTTCCGATGGATGCCCTAAGTAAACCATGAGCCTTAACCAAGTTTCAAAAGAAATCCAGTTATTTATTAGGAGCAACTTTGGCAAAGTATCCAAATGAAGTCAGCTCTGCCTGACGTAATTTATGGCCCACCTATGACCCTGTTTCTCCCCGCTCCCTCCAGGGTGTGTCATAAATCACATTCTCCAACTAAGCACTTTCACCGGCTGTAGAGATCCCATCTCTCGCCTCTCCGGTTGGTCTCGGTAGCTTGGGATACAGCCTTGAAGAAGATACGTGTGGAATATACTTCTGCTTGTAGCTGAGCCAGGAAAGCTTTACGAGTTGACAGCAGATGGTGAAAGCTTCACAAAGTGCTCAGGATACAGTAAATACAGATTGAGTTCAGGGGTCTCGAACCTTGACAACTTTAAGCCTGGTGGACTTCAACTCCCAGAATTCCCCAGCCAGCTTTGCTGGGAGTTGAAATCTGCCAGGCTTAAAAGTTGCCAAGGTTGGAGAGCCCTGAATAATAGCCGCCTGCTGTCTTCTCCATGCTGTTGTTTTGATCAAGGCTTATGGAGGACACATGTTAGTCCCCAAACCCTTTTTCTTTATTTCAACAGCTGTGAATGTTAGTCATTCACAGCTCGTAATGAGTCTCAAAAGAGTTTGTAAAGAGTCCCACAGAAGTCTGCCAAAGTCCTTCGGGATAAGTCCGATAAGCACCCACTTTTATCTTCCTTCAAATGCTGCCAACGACTCAATTTCCAATTAGTTCTACAAGGCCAAAACAGAGCACAAATTCAACAGCAAGCTTCAGGTTTCAAACCAACCAGTATGGACAAAGTTGCTTCCTGCAAAGACTCCTGTCCCTTTGCTCCTCCTTTATTTCTTTTGTCTTACCAATCACCTCCAAGCCTTACTCCCAAGTCGCTCCTTTTGTCTCAACTGTTCTTGCCTTCTGGCAGTTCTGTGCACACGCGCACTGGGAACAGGCTCCCGCTATTCCTCTGCCTCACTGCTGCCAGATTCTGGAGGCTCCAGAATCAGCACATAACTCCCAGAGGGCCCTGGCCCCATCTCTGCATCGGATGCAGGACACTTCATCCAAGCCCTCCCCAGACTCCCGGATTGGCCCATGTTCCTCCCCACTGTCTGACTCTGCTGCCATCTCCGCAGATTGCCGGCGGACAACAACAACTGTTGTGTCATAGAACAAACACCGGTACAACCCCACGGGATCCCCTTCCCCGATCTATTAAGGCAGGGGAATCTCCAAACATGGCAACTTTTTAAGACTTCTGGACTTCAACTCCCAGCATTCCTCAGCCAGCTAGGGCATTCTAGGAGTCGGAGTCCACAAGTCTTCAAAGCAGCCGTGTTCTGAAGAACCCCCTGCATTAAAGGGGGGGTGGAAAAACAATTTTAAACTTCTTGCAAACCCGCCCCTTTTCGTCTCAATAAAACTCATTAAGGAGAACTTCGAGGGACTCTCGCTTGGGAGAATTACTTCTGCTTTGAGACCAAGGAATCCATGGGCAGCTTTTCTTGCCCCCATTTATTTGGCATTCTTCATTTTGGGTACACATCTTGCCTCCTGCATCCAATTTGAACAATGAGTAGCAAAGTTGGTGCCTCCAGTGGGGGTGACTCTTTGAACATTTGAACGACCAATTTAGGACAGGTTGTTGGGAGAGAAAAAAAATCTATTTACGTGGGATGATGCGACTTGATGGCACCTAATCCATCGCTCAGATTTTTTTAAAATCAGAATTGACTCTAAAATCAATGCTAATTTGCTAATGTGACTTCCTCGCAGGTGTGCAAAGACCAGCGGTGTCAAAACGCTTCCTTTTTCGACCTGGACAAATGCATCTCCAAATGTAACGGCCATGGGGTGAGTTAGCAGTGAAAACCTTTAATTTATTTCTGAAGTTCGATGCTGACTTTTTTTTTGTTTGCGGATATTTTTTGGGCAGAAAAAAATGAGACAAGAGTTTCATTTAATGCATTGAAATGTTCAGACAAGAGGCCGTTTTTGACCTGGAGGCAGGTGTTCTGTCCTAGGCCTCCCCTATTCTGAGCTCCCAGCAAAAACCTCCTTTATTACATTAATGTGAATTTATTTCATTCACAATCAGCCAACGGCTTGCGAAGGTAGACTAATTAGCTCAGACCTTTATCAACCCTGGAACGCTGCCTGGTAAATAGTTCCACACTCAGTGCTGACAGGGAAGGCTGCATTATATAGACAAATCTTCACGAGGCTGGAACGAACGAACGGGCGAGTTTTTTCCTGCAAAAGCCCCCTCCCCTTTCGCTTCTCTTTTAATCCTGATGAGAGGGTCTTTCATTGTCCACCTGTGGCCTTACTCCCACGTCGAAGCTGAGTTCTTAATTGTGCCTTCCTTTTGGCAGTTCTGTGCATGTGCAGGCTGGGAACTGGTTCCAGCTGCTCCCCCACCTCACTGCTGCCCGACTCTGAAGGCAGCTGATAACTGTCAGCCTGCCCTGGCCCCATCTCTGCCTCCGATGCAGAGTCCTCGACCAAGCCTTCCTCAGCTTCCAAGACTGACCCAGGTTCCTCCCCAACCTCCTCACTGTCCGACTCTGCTGCCAGCTCCACCAGCGCACTGGCGGGGCACAACGCCAGGTGTGCAAATAAACCCTTTTGCACATGTCACTAGCAGCCCCGTAGATCAGGGGTCTCCAACCTTGGCAACTTTAAGACTTGTGAACTTCAACTCCCAGAATTCCTCAGCCAACTGTTCAAAGTTGGCACTGGTAAAAAAAAAAAAAAAAATAGGATTTATGGCTGTTTTTTTCATGCTTACGACCATTGCACCATCCCTGTGGTCATGGGATCAAAATTCAGGCGCTTGGCAACGGGCTCGTATTTATGACGGTCGCAGTGTTCCAGAGTCACCCCATCCCCTTTTGCAATCTTTTGAGGAGCCAAGCCGAGTGGGAAGCCAGATTACCCTTAACCACTGTTTGACTACTAAATGAAGGCGGATATAGGTGTCCCTGGATAATGTAAAGATCCAATCTGGGTCAGGATTGGAGGCAAGGGTGGGATTCTACCAGTTCGGATCGGTTTGGGCAAACCGGATGTTAAATTTGCATCTGGTTTGCCGAACCAGAAATCTGAACAACTGGCTGGCCCCCTCCTCTCCCAGGAGCCTCCAAGCAGCCCATTTTTGATGCAGGTAAGTGCAGGGTCTGCGCGGAAGCTTTGGGAAGTTCCTGGAAGTTCTGGTAGGCCACGCCCACTGTGGCCACGCCCACCCAGCAACCGGGCAGTGAACCGGATGCTGGGATTTTTTGGAATCCCACCCCTGACCGGAGGGTTAGTTTTTTTTTTTTTTTACTAACTTAACAACCACAGAGATTCACTGAACAACTGTGGGAAGAAAAAGGTCGTAAAATTGGGGAGAGGGGTTAAATCACTTCACAACTGTCTTGCTTAGCGACGGAAATTTGGGGTTTCCGCTGTGGTTGTAAGTCGAGGAGTACCTACGTCTTGGAATAGAAGATGAATGCATCATTTAATCGGCAGTCTCTCCACCCCGACGTTGCCAATCCTACGTGCCAAAATGTAACCAGGATATTTTCAGGCTCGGAGTAGGTTCGGAGTAAGCTTGGAGTAGAGAGTTAGGGTCATTTTTCAACGACTTTTTAAAATTGGGACAGTGTTCTGACTTACAACCTGTGGTTCCCCCCCACCCCCCAGTCTCCATCTGCTATATGACCCCCCCATAAATGATTATTTTAACGGGTTGCGGTGGTTGAGCTAAGCCGTCGCGCGACGTCTTGTTGAACCACTGCTTCCCTCAGTTGTGGTTGTAAGTCGAGGACCTCCTGGATTTCTTTAGGACGCCTGCGCCCGTTGAAAAGGGAAAAAAAAAAAAAAAAGGAAGAAGCCAAGGAGGTTTGCTGGTTCGCGTGGAGGGGCGGGAAGGAAACAAAAGCACTCGGGCGGGTGAAGGGAAATATTCTACCCTGGGATGGCATCAGGAGGTTCTGGAGCTTTGAGGACTGTATTGGCTTTCCTGTACCTGGAGCCCCGGAATAAGTTTTGGGCCTCACTCCACCGGTTCTCTGCTTGTCTTAGGTGTGTAACAGCAACCAGAATTGTCACTGCGATGCTGGCTGGGCTCCTCCTGCTCTGCGAAGCCGGGGCTGGGGGCAGCGTGGATAGTGGCCCCGTCCAGCAAGACCGTGAGTAGCCCCTGCTGCTTCTCCTCCCTTCTCTTTCTCCTTTCCCTCCCTCTTTTCCTTCTTTCTCCTTCTCAGCCTTCATTTTCTTCTTCCCCTTCTTCCCCCATCTCTCTTTTCTTCTCCTTCTCCCCCTCCTCCTCTTCCTCAGCCTTCTCTTCTTCCTCAGCCTTCCTTCTCCTCCTCTTCTGCCTTCCCTTCTTCCTCCTCCCCTCCTTCGCCTCTTCTTCACCCTCCTCTTCTTGCCCCCCTCCTCCCCTCCTTCTCCTCCTCCCCTCCGCTTCTTCCCCCTTCTCCTCCTGCTCTTCCTCCTCTGCCTTCTGTAAGGGATGGATGGATGGATGGATGGATGGATGGATGGATGGATGGATGGATGGAAATAAGGATGGATGGATAGATGGATGGAAGGGATGGGGGGATGGAAGGAAGGAAGGATGGAAATAAGGATGGAAGCATGGATGGATGGAAGGATAAATAGATGATGGATGGAAAGGACGAAAGGATGGATGGATAGGTGGAAGAATGGATGAATGTAAGTGAGGGATGGAGGGAGGAAGGAAGGAAATAAGGATGGAAAGGTGGATGGACAGATGGAAAGATGGATTGTAAGGGATGGATGGAAGGAAGGAAGGATGGAAATAAGGATGGAAGCATGGATGGATGGAAGGGATGGATGGATGGAAGAGCAGATGGGTGGATGGAAGGGATGGAAGGATGCTAGTCTGTCTGGGCAACCGAAGCCTGCAGCTGTGACCATCTCCTCCTGCTTGGACCTTTTCACAGATTATGAAGCCATCTTGACTGTTTTGCTGGTCATCTCCCTGCTGGTTGTAACTGCTCTGCTCCTGGGGCTCTACACCTGCTACAGACGGGAGAATTCGCTCCTCCACAAGTGGGCCAAGGGCTTCAGGAAGAGAACCAAGACGTGCAGGTGGGCAGCTCCCTCCCACCTGCGAAGCCCTTCCCTCCCACCTCTTCTCGTCACCCCCTTACCCTGAACCCCGGTTTCACTTCTCGCCATTAGTGGGTGGGTTCATCGCAAGGATAACTCTCCCACCTGGCTCTTTTTCATGGAAAGACACCCCCCCCAACCGCCCCCCTCTTATTCACCGGCGGCCCTCCTTCACACAACCTGCTTTTAACCCAGTTGCAAACAAACCCAGTTTTGGGGTTTCATCAAGCCACCCTGTTCTGACTCAAGCCTCATTCAAAGCAAACAAACACCAAACAGAGGTAAAAGCAAAACCTTGTAATGATTCTTTACGAATTCCTGTTCCTTCCCGGTGAAAAGGCTGTTTCAAACTCATCGTCTCTGATAAGAACGAGCTTTGCCAAGGTGGTGCGAGGCTGCCAAGAACACGAGATAAAGTTGCCCAGAAATATTTCAAACACAAAGAATCTCCAAACTCCAACCAAGACAGTCTAAACGCCCACAAGGCTTGAGTGCAAAAATGTCTTTGCTTCCTGCAAAGAACTCCGGTTTCTCAGCTGGCTTTTATCCCTTAAGGGAGGGGCCATCACCTTGCAGCCTTACTCCTGAGTCACCCGTGCTGCTGCAGCTGCTCTTTCCTTCGAGCAGCCCTGTGCACATGCGCACTGGGCACAGGCTCCTCGGGGGCCTCTTCCTCACTGCTGCCAGTCTCCACAAGCTCCAAAGGCAGTACTCCACTCCCTGAGGGTCCTGGCCCCATCCCTGCATCCCACGCAGGCCCCTCACCTGAGTCCTCGCTCTCCGAGACCTCAGCCGTCCGCACCTGCTGCTGGCGAACCACAACACATCAATTCCCCTCTGATGGGTCCCCGAGGCCAAGCCAATTCTCATCTGCCCACGATGAAACCACGGCTAATCGAAGGGTGGGAATGAGCTCTTTGAGCGATCTGGTTGTGAGAAACGTGGCTATAGAATTACTAGCAGGGTACCCGTGTTTCACTACGAAACTATGTGGTCGGGCTTAGTTTATGGGTTGGAAAATAAGGGGGGGGGGGAAATTCTGCCTCTGCCTACCAGCCTCCATCAGTATTCACCTGGCTAGCGTCCTGTCAGTGAGAGAGTTGAGGGCTGTTTGGAAACTGAAAGAGTATTTGATGTGTGAGCAAGAAGGAGACAGCAAGGAGCCTGGGCGTGGCTTAGCTCAACTGTTCTGCCCTAAAGCTGCTTGGTGCTCTGAAACTAAAACTGAAACTCCTCTGCTTGTGTTTTGCCTTTGGGAGGGATTTCTTTTCAGGTGGGGAGGGAGAATAATAATAATAATAATAATAATAATAATAATAATAATAATAATAATAATAATAATAATAATAATAATAATAATAATAATAATAATAATATAGGAAATACTAATGCTCTGATGGTCATTTCCAAAAATCCTTTCTTAGTGAGCCCCTAGGAGCCAAGAGGAATCTAGGTGCCACATTTCAAGTTTGCAGGCTTTGCAGTTCTGGGGATGTTGTGATGACGCGTGAGTGGCATTTCCCTTTTATATATATAAAAAGAAGAAGATAGAATTACAGAAGGATAATGGAGACAATCCAACACTATTCATTCAAGGCGGCAAACTTAATTATGTACAACATCATTGCAAGAATTAGGTCGCCATTCGGCTGTCATCATCTCCCTTCTTGTAAAATGAAAAATAATTAATCCCCGGGGAGAAAAAGACGATGGAGGAATCATTGAAATGGATGGCAGCTTCAAGTGGGGGGAAAAAAAGGAAAGGACTCCGAAAGAACATTTGTTCTATCCCCCAAGCTTTGGGCAGGTAGTCTTCGGCTTATGACTGTCATTGAGCCCACAATTATGGCCATCAATCATCCAGAGATCGTCTTGGACTTACGGCCATCGTTAAACCCACAATGACAGCCATAAAGAAATCGTCCTCCACTTACAACCATCATTAAGCCCATAGTTATGGCCATCAGTCATGTAAAGATAGTCCTTGACTTATGACAATAATTCAACCCACAATTACAATCATAGCCCTTGATTTATGACCATATTTGAACCTGCAATTACAGCCGTGAACAGATAGTCCTCGACTTACAATCATAATTGAGCCCACAATTGCAGTCATAAACCATCTACAGCCATGATGGTGAACCTATGGCACGCTTGCCACAAGTGGCATGCAGAGCCATTCGTGCCGGCACGCGAGCTGCAGGCAAACATACCGCACTGTGCACGCGCGCACCTTGCAGCTGATTTTTGGCCGGTTTGAGGCCTTCTGGGGCCTCCTAAC
>NC_142012.1:973363-1030863 GCF_049901735.1 Notechis scutatus
TGGCCCCACCAACCCCATCTCTTCTCTGCTTCTCCATTGAGTCCCAGCTGATCGGCTGGGTCTCCTTGGTTGCTCCTGCACAGGAGAAGGGAGCTGGAAAGCAGGTCAGTGGGGTGGGGAAGGAATGGAGATTTTGCAGTACATCCTTCCCCTGCCACACCCACCAAGCCACTAAGCCACGCCCAGAGAACCTGTAGTAAAAAATGTTTGAATCCCACCACTGGTTCAGTGCCTACCAGGTCCCTTCCAACTCTGTTAAATCTGTTTAAAAATTCAGTGTACAAAAACAGCTTTTAAGTCAGAGCTGTCACGGCGTGAAATAGTAAAGCAGTTGATAATAATTTTTAGCAGATCCACCATTTGCCGCTGACAGAAGGGCAGAGAATCATTTTTGGCTGAGTTTGGGCCATTGGCTTAATTCAGATTTATCCGGCTGATTAGGAGAGAGTCAATCCATGCGGTCTGATCCTTTGAACTAAAAATCATCAATTGGGTGTTTAAATTGTTGTGCTAGGTTTTTCCTTAAGCTGGCAAATGTGTGTGGGTTATTTTGAGGGGTGTGTGTGTGTGTGTGGCGGCAGCAGAGCGGAAATCTGTGTAACGAGTAAAGTTGACTTGAAATTAAATAGTTTCACGCCTGCTTTGATTCAAATTATTGACTCCGTTCAGAGATGTTGATTCAGTTGAGAGAATGTAGAGAAAAGGAAAGTCCTACACTCAGGCAAGAAAAACCCAAAGGACCCATATAGACTGGGTGAAACCAGGCTCAATCGCGGGAACTGTCAGAGGGATCTTGGAGTCTGAGTGGACAACCAGCTAAATGGGAGCCGGCCGTGTGCAGCAGCAGCCAAAAAAGCCAACGCAATCCTAAATTGCATCAACAGAGGGATACAATCGAGATCAAGGGAGGTACTAATACCACTCTGTAAACCCTTAGTAAGGCCACATCTAGAGTCCTGCATCCAGTTTTGGTCACTGTGCAATAAAAAAGATGTTGAGATTCTAGAAAAAGTGCAGAGAAGAACAACCAGGAGGATTAAGGGGGCTGGAGGATAAAACATACAATGAACGGTTGCAGGAACTCTGGGCTTGGCTAGTCTAGGGAAGAAAAGGACCAGGGGAGACAGGATAGCAGTCTTCCAATATTTGAGGGGCTGCCATAGAGAGGAGGAAGGGGTCAAGCTGTTTTCCAAAGGACCCGAAGGCCAGACAAGGAAGAATGGATGGAAACTGACCAAGGAGAGATTCAACCTGGAAATAAGGAGGAAATTTCTGACGATGAGAACCATCCACCCATGGAACAGAAGTTGCCCTCGGAAGTTGTGGGAGCTTCATCACTGAAAGCTTTCAAGAAGCCATATGTCAGAAATGGTGCAGGGTTTCCTGCTTGGGAAGGGGGTTGGACTAGATGACCTACAAGGTCTCTTCCAACTCTGATGATCGGTTAATCTGAGTTGTGAAAATGATGTGATCCACAAGTCTGGAGCTGCACGCTACAGGTGGTCCTCGGCTTAGAGCCATTCATTTAACGACGGTCCAAAGTTACAACGGCCATGAAAAAAGCGACTGAGGAACAGTTTTCTCTCCTTTTTACGACCGTTGGAGCACTCCCGTGGCCACGTGATCGAAATTCGGACGCTTGGCAACTGGCATGTACTTATCACGGTTGCAGGTTGCCGGGGTCACGTGTTCTCCTTTTGTGACATGCCCAGCCGGATTCCGATAAGCAGAGTTTTAATGGGAGAAGGCAGATTTGTTCAATGACTGCCTGATTCACTTAACAACGGTGGTAAAAAGATTGCAAAATTGGAAATGACACACTTAAACACCTTGCTTAGCAGCTGAAATCCTGCTTTCAGTTATGTTCGTAAGTTGAGGACTACCTATAAGTAGTGCCCTAATATTTTGATAGAGAGCCAGTTTGGTGTGGTGGTTAAGGCATCAGACAGGACTAGAACTCACCGTCTCCCTGGTGATTGGCCCAAAATCAGCCAGCCGGCTTTCATGCCTAAGGCTGGACTAGAACTCACCATCTCTTAGTGATTGGGTCAGAGTCACCCAGCCAGCTTTCATGGCTAAGGTGGGACTAGAACTCACCATCTCCTAGTGATTGGGTCAGAGTCACCTAGCCAGGTTTCATGGCTAAGGCGGGCTAGAACTCACCATCTCTTAGTGATTGGGTCAGAGTCACCCAGCCAGCTTTCATGGCTAAGGTGGGACTAGAACTCACCATCTCCTAGTGATTGGGTCAGAGTCACCTAGCCAGGTTTCATGGCTAAGGTGGAACTAGAACTCACCATCTCCTAGTGATTGGCTGAAAGACACCCAGCAGGTGCCTAAGGCAGGACTGGAATTCATTGTCTCCTGGTGGTTGGCACAAAATCACCCAGTTGGCTTTCATGGCTAAGGTGGGACTAGAACTCCCAGTCTCCTGGTGATTGGCCCAAAGTCACCCAACCGGCTTTCATGGCTAAGGCGGGATTAGAACTCCCAGTCTCCTGGTGATTGGCCCAAGGTCACCCAACCGGCTTTCATGGCTAAGGCGGGACTAGAACTCCCAGTCTCCTGGTGATTGGCCCAAGGTCACCCAACCGGCTTTCATGGCTAAGGCTAGAACTCCCAGTCTCCTGGTGATTGGCCCAAGGTCACCCAACCGGCTTTCATGGCTAAGGCGGGACTAGAACTCCCAGTCTCCTGGTGATTGGCCCAAAGTCACCCAACCGGCTTTCATGGCTAAGGCGGACTAGAACTCCCAGTCTCCTAGTGATTGGCCCAAGGTCACCCAACCGGCTATGCCTAAGGCGGGACTAGAACTCCCGTCTCCTGGTGATTGGCTTAAGGTCACTCAGCTAGCTTTAATGGACTAGAATTCACCATCTCCTGGTGATTGGCCCAGAGTCACCCAGCCAGCTTTCATGCCTAAGGCGGGACTAGAACTCACCATCTCCTGGTTTCTAGCCAGGTGTTTTCATCAACTAGACCCAACTGGCAATTTTCAGCTGGGAATTTCATGCTCCCTCTCTCTTTTTCCTCTCCCCCCAGGTAGCCAAAGGCATTTCCACATTGAAGCCCAACCCTCCTCAAAGGGGCCCCCACCCCATCAACGTGGTACGACCCTTACGGCCTGGCTGTGCCCCCCCGGCCGCCCTACAGAGAGACCTCAAACCTTCCAGGCCACCGCCGTTCCATGGATCGCCTGCTATGCCTCCAAAAGGCAGATTTGGGGGTCCCACCAAACTGCCCCCTCCGAAGAAGCCCCTTCCGAGCACCCCCATCAGGCCCCCTCCGGTAAGTTGCCTGCTCCCATTTGCCTTATTAGCTTGGGGGGGTGGGGGTGGTCAGTTCTGGGACCGACTGTGATGACCCAGGGCATGACACGAAGGCAACACAGCCAGAGAACCGGTATGAGTCCCTTTAGTGGCCCCCCAATGTTCCACTTACTCTCCGGCCTGAAGGAAAACTCTCCCAAGAACCTGCAACAGCCTCTGGCTGCAGAGACTCCAGTCCAAATGCTGTAAGCAGACTGACTGCAATCAATCACTCCAGCAGGGCAAGATAAGGACTCCTCAAGGCAGTAATTCCAGCAAGACAAGATAAGCACACAGAAGCACGGCTAATAATTCAAACAGTCAGGAAGAATGCCTGCTACGAATGCGGGCCACAACTCTCAACACTAGATGAATTCAGCGTTTGTTCTCAACAAACGCCCCTTCCAACCGCCTCTCCTTTAAACTCCATCCCCAGGTGTGGCTAAATGAAGGGAATCAGGGCCCTTTCCTCCCTCGTAAGCCACACAACCCACGTTGCTCCCTTCTCCGTTCCTCCCTTCATGCCCTAGGATGAAGAGGGGACGGGCCTGGGTCTTCCTCCGAATTCCCTCTCCCTTGTTCTACCTCTCCCCTGCTCTGCCCAGCTGGACTTTGCCCTATCTCAGTTTCCTCCACAGCCAACAGAGCCACACTCTCACTCCCTGTCGGAGGTTTGTCTTCCTTCTCGGATTCAGACCCTGACGGGGGGGCATGACACCCACAATTAGCTACTAGTAGCAGGTATCCAGAGATTTTTTTCACTGCAGGGTGTGCCTAGCTGCCCTGGGGAATTCTGGGAATGAAGTCCAGCCATCTTAAAAGTAGCTAAAGGCGAGAAACACTGTCTTAGGCACATCTTATTGCTCTTTTTTGGGGATGAAAAAGCTAGATTAGTAGATCAAGGGAAGGCTCTGGATGTAATTTACCTGGAATATGAACTTCACCCATACTAGCTTGGGAATTCTGGGAGTTGAGATCTACATACTACCCTGTCAAGAAACCCTGATCTAGAGGCGCTTTCCCAATTAGGGTGGCTAGAACTTGTCTTCCAATGTGTAGCACCTTCCCCCGATTATAGCTTGTTCAACAAACCAGGTTGGAAGTCCTAGAGTTCAAACCCAGCTATTAGAACGTGAAGTTTAATGAGTAGAAACCAAGCAGCTCCGAATGCGAGGATTTGGGCTTGGCTAGTCTAGAGAAAAGAAGGACTTTTAAGGAGGACATGACAGCCGCCTTCCGAGTATTTGAGGGCTGCCCCAAAGGAAAAGGGGGGTCAAACTATTCTCCAAAAGCCCCTGAAGGCAGGATAGGAAGCACGGATGGAAACTCATCCGGGACAGAAGCAACCTGGAATTAAGAAGGAGCTTCCTAACAGTGAAGACAATTAACCAGTGGAACAGCTTGCCACCAGAAATCGTGGGTGCTCCATCACTGGGGTTTTTTAAGAAGAGACTTGATAACCATTTGTCTGGGATGGTATAAGATTTCCTGCCTGAAGGAGTCCCTTCTAACTCTGTATATCTGTCTAACGGAGAGAAGGACTAGGGGTGACATGATAGCAATCTTCCAGTACTTGAAGAGGGGGGTCCAGCTATTTTCCAAAGCCCCAGAAGGCAGGACAAGAAGCAACGGATGGAAACTAACCAAGGAGAGAAGCAACTTAGAATTAAGGACAAACTTCCTAACAGGGAGGACGATTAACCAGTGGAACAGCCTGCCGCCAGAAGTCGTGGATGCTTCATCACTGGAGGTGTTCAAGGAGAGACCGGACAGCCACTTGTCTGAAATGGGACAGACTCTCCTGATTGAGCAGGGGTTGGACTAGAAGACCTCTAAGGCCCCTTCCACAGGGGTGGGATCCAGACGGTTTGGAACCAGGGGGTGACATGATAGCCGTCTTCCCATCAGGGGTGGGATTCAGCGGGTTTTGAACCAGTTCGCATGAACCGGATGTTAAATTTGCCTTTGGTTCGTCGAACCGGTAGTCAAATTGACCGGCTGGCACTGCCCACCCTGCCCCTCCCCCTGGATGCAGCTAAGTGCAGGGTCCGTGTGGAGGCTCTCTGGGAGGGGAAAAAATGGGCCTTCCAGAAGTCCAGAAATGGGTCTGTTTCCGGCTTCCGGAGGGCCTCCAGATTTCAGCCTCCCAGAGGCCCGAGGAAAGCCTCCGGATTCTGGGGAAGGCGAAAAAACAGCCCTCTTGGAAGTTCCGATAGGCCACGCCCACCACACCCGATAGGCCATGCCCACCATGCCCGATAGGCCATGCCCACCACTCCCACCACGCCCACCCAGCAACCAGGCGTCGAACCGGTTGCTGGGATTTTTTTTGAACCTCACCCCTGCTCTTCCAGGTCTATTTTCTGACTTTGCTTTGACCGCCTGTTTCTGTTTTGCTCGTTTTCTCCCCGTGGTAGGTCAATCCTCAGGCCAGACCACCCTACAAACCCCTACCCAAGACCCTTCTGGCGAAGGACATGTCCTCCTCACCGAGCCCACCCTTGCTGGTGATGGTCCCGCCGACCGGCTCCAAGCCAGCGGGGATCGGGCCTCGAACCACCTCTCCAAACCGCTCAAGTAAGTTCGCCCGGGAACGGCGAGGCCTTCGGGGACAGCAAGTGGGGTGAAGATCTAGAATCCCGAGTCCCAGGGCAAAAAAACACCCACCCTCCACCGATTTTGCGCCCTGACTGTCTCCATCGTTTTCCTTCTCGTGCATTTCCTGCCCGGCCGATAGGAAGTCCTCGACGTAGTGACCGTAATGGAGCCTTAGCCGATTACGGCCATGGGTCATCACAGGTTGCGAAGCGAATTTACCGCGGTGGTCGCCGGTCGTTCAGCGAATCTGGCTCCCCTCCCCTTAACTTCGCTCGTCAGGAGGTTGCGAGAGGGGATCCCGTGACTCCCCCCCCAGAGCACTGAGACCGTCGTTGAAGTCCACAAGTCTTAATGTTGCCAAGCGCCTGGATTTTGACCACCTGATGGTGGGGATGCTGCCAAGGTCTTTTCATTGTGAAAAGGGCCACGTCCTGTTTTTAAGAGCTGTTGTAACTTTGCATGGTCACTAAGTGAGTCATTAAGTCGAGGACTCCCTGTAAGAGAGATCTGGAAAAGTTGAGAACATTGGAAAAGTTTGAGCCACGAACATGGACCCCACGGCACACAATTTTGTTATCTAAGCCATGGGTCTTCAACCTTCAGCAACATTAAGACTTGTGGACTTCAACTCCCAGAATTCCTCAGCCAGCTTTGCTGGCTGAAGGAATTCTGGGAGATTGAAGTCCACAAGTCTTAATGTTGCCAAGGTTGGAGACCCCTGATCTCTAAGCTACTAACACACCTTTTTCCTCTTTCTTTCTGTTTCAGGCCAGTTGCACCTCAAAGGTGAGTGTGTCGTAGCCCTGGGATTCACCTGGGGAAACCCCACTTTCTCCCCACCTCTGTTTACCTGTTTTCTGCTGGCCGTAGGCAGAACTACAATTCACTGTCTCCTGGTGATTGGCCCAAAGTCACCCAGCTGGTTTTCATGTCATAGGCAAAACTAGAACTCCCTGTCTCCTGGTATCCAAAGTGTCTCAGCTGGTTTTCATGCCTTAGTCAGAACTACAACTCACTGTCTCCTGGTGATTGGCCCAAAGTCACCCAGCTGATTTTCATGTCTTAGCCAAAACTAGAACTCTCCATCTCCTGGTGATAGGCCCAAAGTCACCCAGCTGGTTTTATGTCTTAGGCAAAACTAGAACTCACTTTCTCCTGGTGATAGGCCCAAAGTCACCTAGCTGTTTTTCATGTCTTAGCCAAAACTAGAACTCTCCATCTCCTGGTGATAGGCCCAAAGTCACCCAGCTGGTTTTCATGTCTTAGGCAAAACTAGAACTCACTTTCTCCTGGTGATAGGCCCAAAGTCACCCAGCTTGGCTTTCATGTCTAAGCCAAAACTAGAACTCTCCATCTCCTGGTGATAGGCCCAAAGTCACCCAGCTGGTTTTCACGTCTTAAGGCAAAACTAGAACTTACTTTCTCCTGGTGATAGGCCCAAAGTCACCTAGCTGTTTTCATGTCTTAGCCAAAACTAGAACTCTCCATCTCCTGGTAATAGGCCCAAAGTCACCCAGCTGGCTTTATGTCTTAGGCAAACTAGAACTCACTTTCTCCTGGTGATTGGCCCAAAGTCACCTAGCTGTTTTTCATGTCTTAGGCCAAAACTAGAACTCTCCATCTCCTGGTGATAGGCCCAAAGTCACCCAGCTGGTTTTATGTCTTAGGCAAAACTAGAACTCACTTTCTCCTGGTGATAGGCCCAAAGTCACCTAGCTGATTTATATGTCTAAGCCAAAACTAGAACTCTCCATCTTCTGGTGATTGGCCCAAAGTCACCTAGCTGGCTTTCATGCCTTAAGGCAAAACTAGAACTCCCATTCCCCTGGTGTCCAAAGTGTCTCACCTGGTTTTCATGCTTTAGTCAGAACTACAACTCACTTTCTTCTGGTGATAGGGCCCAAAATCACCCCAGCTGTTTTTTAATGTCTAAGAGAGCACTAGAACTCCTAGTTTCTAATCTTGTGCCTTAACCCCTGGACCAAACTGGATCTCTTGGTTGACCGCCAAGTGGGTTCCCTTTGTATGTTTCCCTTCTGGTTCTTCTGAAGGATTTCTGACTTCCGTTGCCTTTCTTCTTTCTTTAGACCTCTCCCAGGCTTAAAAGTTCAACCCGCTTCGTTCGCCTTCAAGAAGTGACAAGGCTTTGGTCATCCTCGGGCAACACTGCCTTCTTCATTTGCACTACTGCGCGTCCAACGCAGGGATTTTTGTTACGAGAGACATTTTTCAACTTTTTGAGGGTGGGTGGATGGATTTTTTTTGGAAAAATGGAAACAGGTCCACCAAAAAAGTGAAGAAACAAGAGAGGAGAGCTGTGGTCAGCGGTCCTTTTGTGGGGCTGTCAAGAGTAGGTTGAACCTTGAGACACGTGGCTTCAAATGATCCCCAGAAGCTTCGTGAACGTGAAGATATCATGACCTACCTCCTTATTTTGCACAACTTCATGAGATGTTTCTCTCCTGGACCGCCTAGTTCCAAATTGGGTGGACCTGGTCTTAAGTTGGTGTCACTGATTTACAGGTGGACACCCCAGTTTTCCAGACGTACGATGGAGCAAACCATGAGATGAAACCAGCTTCTCCATCTGGACATTCTTCCAGGACATTGAGCTGAGCTCCTAACCTCTGATTTGGAACATGAGTCAAATTTAGATGGTCTGGAAGAAACCAGAGAGATGATATAGAAGTCCAAGGGGGTTGATGAGCTTTGCTTGAGTCCTTCTTGACATCTGTTTCTTCCATCTGGAGAAGAAGGCCATCTCAGAACATCTCCCATGATTCCAGAAAACTGGAAGGGCTTTGGGAAATGTCCTGATTTCTTGGAAGGGTGTTGCTGGCCAAAACAGGTGTTCCTTGGGCAGCTTCTTGGTTCCTTGAAGTTGGGAGATCCAAGATCTTCATTGGGTGCAGAAAAATCTTGTCTTCTTCAACTCTCTTTCCTCCAGTTATGATGGATAGTCATTTCTATCCCACACATCAGTTGGGACAAAGTTTAGGATGTCTCTCTACAGAGCATGAATGCAAAAATCCACAACAGTCAATCCTACTGTAATCCAGGTGGCTGGCGATGAATTAAAAATAGGATCAGAGGGAGGAAGTTCTAGCTTCCCAAGAAAATCCAGTCCAATTTTTGGTCTGAGGGATGAAGTCCAGCAGAAGAACAGCACAGGGGGAACAACTTTCCTAACCCGGTACAGGCCCTGTTGACTGACAATGGGAGAGTGACTATGGGGTCATCATAGATGGTGGACCAAGTCTTGGAAGTCCACTCAGCAACCTGTTCCTGTCCATCCTGTCGCACTATGTCCCACCGCCCAGGGCCAAGAACATCATAGATGGTGGACCAAGTCTTGAAGTCCACTCAGCATCCTGTCCCTGTCCATCCTGTCCCACTCCATCCCACTACCCAGGGCCAAGAACATCATAGATGGTAGACCAAGTCTTGAGCCCACTCCTGTTCCTGTCCATCCTGTCCCACTCATAGATGGTGGACCAAGTCTTGAAGTCCACTCAGCATCCTGTCCCTGTCCATCCTGTCCCACTCCATCCCACTACCCAGGGCCAAGAACATCATAGATGGTAGACCAAGTCTTGAACCCACTCCTGTTCCTGTCCATCCTGTCCCACTCCGTCCCACCACCCAGGGCCAAGAACATCATAGATGGTGGACCAAGTCTTGAAGTCCACTCAGCATCCTGTTCCTGTCCATCCTGTCCCACTCCATCCCACTACCCAGGGCCAAGAACATCATAGATGGTAGACCAAGTCTTGAACCCACTCCTGTTCCTGTCCATCCTGTCCCACTCCGTCCCACCACCCAGGGCCAAGAACATCATACATGGTGGATCAAGCCTTTAAGTCGACTTAGCATCCTGTTCCTGTCCATCTTCTCCTGCTCTGTCCCACCAACTAGGGGCCAAAAACGTGATGGAGATGCCGGTCTTTTGCCATGTCCTCCTGTGTACCCACCTTACTTGGTGGTACGCTTTCTGACATGGTGGTTGGTTGGGTTGAGGTTGGCCCCATGGGCCAAGAAAGCCAGATGGGGCTGGACAGTAATGAGAGATGAAGCTCAGCCCTTGGTGGGTTCCTGAGGACGGTCATACCCCAACCCTGATCTTCTGCTGGGCCTACAGGAATCACCAGATTGGGACTGAAATTATTTAGATCAGGGGTCTTCGAACGTGACAGCTTTTAAGAATTCAACTCCCAGAATTCCTCCTCCAGTCATGTTAGCTCAGGACTTCTGGGAGTTGAAGTCCACAAGTCTGAAACTTGCCAAGTTGGAAGACCCATTGATTTAGATAGTCTGGAGCTCACCACAGTTGACTTAGAGAAAAGCCAGTGTAATTTCTGATTTCAGATGAGAAAGCGGGAGAGGAATGCTTTACCGGTAGTCCTCGACTTACGACTACAACTGAGTCCCCAATTTCTGCTGCTAAGTGAGTCATCGTTAAAAAAAAGTCATTGTATGATTTTTTTTTTTTTTGGCCACATATCACGGTCGCTAAATGGACAGTTATAAGTCAAGGACTGCCTCCATTCACAAATGGTCCATATCTCAGACTTCCTTATGGATAACGTGCTCAGGAAGAATTTAAAAAAATGGATATTTTGACTCTCAAGAACGGCGTTGAGCACTTGGTGATTGGAGAACTAAGCTGCCAGTCAGATCATGGACCGCCTCTGGATATGAGTGGGCGGAGCTTAGTGCCCCACCTTATTCCCAGGGTTTAGGAGCATGTCTGAACACGAACTAGATGCCTTCTCCCCCTCTAGGCCTTCTCCACAACGCCTTCCCATCTCCTGGGACCAATTGCTCCTGAGCCCAAGAACAGGGCCTGCACCCCATTGGGAAGACCCCTCTCCTCTCCTTTGAGATGCACTGATGACCTCTGGGTTGCCCGCTGTTGCCTTGCCGGATGCTGGCATTCCTGTGCCAAATGCTTTTTTTTTTTTTTCATGCGCGGAGATGCTACTGCATTGCTAGAAGGTTCTTTTGACCAGAAATCAGTTTGTTGGCGGGAGGGTGGTGTTATTTCAAACTGACCTCCCAGTCGAAACCTTCTGGCACTTTCTTTTATCTCTTCCCCCCCAATTTTGTTTGCTCTGTTGTGCTATCCCCTTAAACCAAGGGTCTCTAAAGTTGGCAACTTTAAGACTTGTGGACTTCAACTCCCAGAATTCCAGAGGTAAAAATTGTGGACTTCAATTCCCAGAATCCCAGAAGTTAAGACTTGACTTCAACACCCAGAATTCCAAAAGTTAAGACTTGTGGACTTCAACTCCCAGAATTCCAGAGGTTGAGACTTGTGGACTTCAATACCCAGAAGTTAAGACATTTGGACTTCAACTCCCAGAATCCCAGAAGTTAAGACTTGTGGACTTCAACTCCCAGAATCCCAGAGGTAAAAATTGTGGACTTCAACTCCCAGAATCCCAGAAGTTAAGACTTGTGGACTTCAACTCCCAGAATTCCAGAGGTAAAAATTGTGGACTTCAATTCCCAGAATCCCAGAAGTTAAGAGTTGTGGACTTCAATACCCAGAAGTTAAGACATTTGGACTTCAACTCCCAGAATCCCAGAAGTTAAGACTTGTGGACTTCCAACCCCCAGAATTCATAACTGGCTGAGGAATTTTGGGAGTTGAAGTCCACAAGTCTTAAAAGTTGCCAAGTTTGGAGATCCCTCAGCCTGAGTTGACTTTGCTACGTATATTCTTGAAGAGACGCCTGCGTTTGTCCGCACGAAGACCACTTGAAAAACCCGGTTCTTTGAAAACTTTAGGTCCTTTTTTAATAATAATAATAATAAATAATAATAATAAATAATTTTTAAAAAACTGAAATCCTGGTCTGTCGTTTTGAGAGATGCTTTGGGATTCCGAGGCAATGTCAGTTGTGTCCCACGCTCAGAGGTAGAGTTGAGGGCCGTCTGATTTCTTGAAGCATGTAATTTTGAGGGGCTCCCCTTGTAATTTTGGGTGTTTGACAACTGACATGTATTTATGATTTCCAAAAGTAGCCAGATTAGCTTAATGACCACATTATTAAGTTTATTTTATTTTATTTTATTTATTTATTTGATTTGTCAATTGCTTATCAAATAATAGGTATAAGTATATACATAGTTAGGAATACATGAAATGGGTACATATAAGAAAAATAAAAGAAACAATAGGACAGGGACGGTATAAGGATAAACATAGTTATGAATACATGAAATGGGTACATATAAGAAAAATAAAAGAAACAATAGGACAGGGACAGTAGGCATATATTGGTGCGCTTATGCACGACCCCTACAGACCTTTTAGGAAACGGGTAAGGTCAATAGTAGACAGTCTAAGTTAACAACTGCACTATTTCACTTAGCAACTGTGGCAGAAAAGGGAGTAAAATGGGGTGGGACTTGGTTAACAATTTTTGCTTAATGATGGACATTCTGGTCCCAGTTGCACTTGGTAGTCGAAAACTATCTTACGTACATATCAGTTATAGAGCAGCTGTTATGCAGGGTGGCCACCAGATGGCAACAGAACCCCACAATTCAGAATCCCAATCTTTCAAAGCATTTTCTGCTCTTATTGACCATTTTAGCTTGGGAACTTTTCCCTCTCCCTTGTGTATATATTTCCAACCCTCTCATGTCTTAATCCTATTTTAATAGTCTTTGTCCTGAAACACATCAAAGATCTCTTGTGGCAGCTAGAAGGGCCTCGAGTCAATTTCTTCTCCCTGCTCTACTAAGTGAAGGTCTGGAGATGCTTTGAAGAGTAGCCAAAGAAATCAGCTTCTGGGGGTCCCTGCCAGGGAACAGGTCCGAGTGGATGGATTAGGTTCTCACCAGGACCAGGCCTGGCAGAAGTCAAAGAGGGAAGAATTTAAATTAGATGTGCGATTGTCATAAAAGGCAAAGATTTCTTTGCGATAATCTACATGGAGATGAAATTTTCCAGCCCATCAACATCCATTCACCACACTTGGAATATGGCATCTAGTTTGGGTCACCATATCATTAAAAAGATGTTGAGATTCTGGAAAAAAAAATGCAGAAAAGAGCAACAAAGATTATTAGGGACCTGGAGGATAAAACCTACAAAGAACGATTGCAGGAACTGGGTATGTCTGCTTTACTGGATAAAGCAGTGGGGGAGACATAGTTTTCCCCCCCATTTTTGAGGGGCTGCCCCAAAGACCAGGGGATCCATCTATCCTCCAAAGCACCTGAAAGACCAGAAGCAATGGATGGGTGGACTTCAACTCCCAGAATCCCCCAGCCAGCATGCTTTAAGTTGGGTGGACTTCAACTCCCAGAATCCTCCATCCAGCATGCTTTAAGATGGGGGGACTTCAACTCCCAGAATCCTCCATCCAGCATGCTTTAAGATGGGGGACTTCAACTCCCAGAATCCTCCCATCCAGCATGCTTTAAGATGGGGGACTTCAACTCCCAGAATCCTCCATCCAGCATGCATGCTTTAAGATGGGGGGACTTCAACTCCCAGAATCCTCCATCCAGCATGCTTTAAGATGGGGGGACTTCAACTCCCAGAATCCTCCATCCAGCATGCTTTAAGATGGGTGGACATCAACTCCCAGAATCCTCCATCCAGCATGCTTTAAGTTGGGTGGACTTCAACTCCCAGAATCCTCCATCCAGCATGCTTTAAGATGGGTGGACTTCAACTCCCAGAATCCTCCATCCAGCATGCTTTAAGATGAGTGGACATCCACTCCCAGAATCCTCCATCTGGCATGTTTTAAGATGGGTGGACTTCAACTCCCAGAATCCCCCAGCCAGCATGCTTTAAGAGGGGTGGACATCCACTCCCAGAATCCTCCATCCAGCATGTTTTAAGATGGGTGGACTTCAACTCCCAGAATCCCCCATCCGGCATGCTTTAAGTTGGGTGGACTTCAACTCCCAGAATCCTCCATCCAGCATGCTTTAAGAAGAGTGGACATCAACTCCCAGAATCCTCCATCCAGCATGCTTTAAGTTGGGTGGACTTCAACTCCCAGAATCCTCCATCCAGCATGCTTTAAGAGGGATAGACTTCAACTCCCAGAATCCTCCATCCAGCATGCTTTAAGATGGGTGGACTTCAATTCCCAGAATCCCCCAACCAGACGTTTTGAAGTTCCTTCCCACCTCTGTCGCTCCTGAGTTCCCCTCTCATCTCCCCCTCAGAGCTAGACTTCACCTGAAGAGGGAGGCTTGATTGCAGAACCCACCGCAAATCCTCCCCTCCAAGCTGGGATGTCCTCCATCTAACCACCAGGGTGGTGAGAAGGTCCTGTCCGCACATCGTCCAAATCTTCTTGTCCTCCCTTTCCACTCACCTCCCCCTCCCTTCCTCCCTTGATTCTGGCTTGTTCTCTTAATAACCAGCAAGGGTTCAGCTTTAATTATGTTGTGAAGAAGCGGCTCCCTTCGCAAGTAAATATTTGAAAATTGTCACGTTAATGGGAATAATAAGGATTTAACCTTCCCGGATTTGTTTAATCCTCTCCGAAAGGCGCTTAAGACATTAGCAATCATTAGGAAATCTAGCCAGCATCCTCACGGGGTCTAGGGGAGGAGGCGAGCATCCGTCGCATCATGCATCGCGAAAGGGAGACCCGTGGGTTGTGTGGGGCTGCACCCTCGGGGCGCATTCCTTAGTAGCTGCGTTGGGAACATCACCCTATGGCTTTGATCTCATGCAGGGGAGGGATTCAACCTTTTTTTTACTACCGGTTCTGTGGGCGTGGCCTGGTGGGTGGGGCATGGCTTGGTAGGCCTGGCTAGGGCGTGGCAGGGGAAGGTGACTGCAAAACCCACCTTCCCTCCTCGCCCCACTAACCTGCTTTCCAGCTCCGGACAACCAAAGGCCCGTTCTCCTGTGCAGGGCAACCAAATCCCCCTCTCCACTAACCTGCTTCCAGTGTTCTCCTGTGCAGGAGACCCAGGCGATCAGTTGTGGGTGTGGCTTGGTGGGCATGGTGTTCTGTGGGTGTGGTATTCTGTGGGTGTGGCTTGGTGGGTGTGGCAGGGGAAGGATATACTGCAAAATCCACCTCCCCTCCTCGCCCCACTAACCTGCTTTCCAGCTCCGTTCTCCTGTGCAGGGCAACCAAAGGAGACCCAGCCGGTCAGCTGTGGGGGTGGCTTGGTGGGCATGCTGTTCTGTGGGTGTGGTATTCTGTGGGTGTGGCTTGGTGGGTGTGGCAGAGGAAGGATGTACTGCAGAATCCCCCTTCCCTCCCCACCCCACTAACCTGCTTTCCAGCTCCCTTCTCCTGTGCAGGGCAACCAAAGGAGACTCAGCCGATCAGCTGGGACTCGATGGGAGGCAAGAGAAGAGGTTGACCTTTCATTGGCTGACCTTGTTACCAAGCTCTATTCCAATTCATGAATATACTCCGACAACCCAACCTGCCAATCCCAATCGAAGCCCTTGAGTTGCTGGCGAACACGAGAGCCGATAGAATCCGCTGATGGATTCTGAAATTCTGATCACATGACCCTGGGGGAGTGGGAGAAAGAGTTCTACGTCACTTTTTTTCAGTGCTGTTCTCACTTGGGTCACTAAACAAATGGTCCTAAGTTCAAGGACGGCCATCCCCATCAGATGAAGGACTTGCCTGCAAAAGATCTTCATATTTTCTCCCAAATTAGCTATTTAATTATATAGGACAATGAACCAGTGGAACAGCTTGCCACCAGAAATTGCGGGCGCTCCATCACTGGAGGTTTTTAAGAAGAGATTGGACAGCCTTCTGTCTGGAATGGTCTCCCCATCTTGAGCAGGGGAGGGGGTTGGACTAGAAGACCTCCAGGGTCCCTTCCAGCTCTATTCCTATTCTATTCTGTTCTGTTCTACTCTATTCTATTTTTTTTATTGTATTCTATTCTATATTTCTATTCTTTTTCTATTCTATTCTATTTTTTATTGTATTCTATTCTATATTTCTATTCTGTTCTCTTCTCTTCTATTTTTTATTCTATTCTGTTCTATATTTCTATTCTATTCTAAATTCTAATCTATATTCTATTTTGTTCTATATTTCTATTCTATTCTATATTTCTATTCTGTTCTATATTTCTATTCTATTCTGTTCTATATTTCTCTCTCTTCTGTTCTATATTTCTATTCTATTCTATTCTAAATTCTATTCTATTCTATATTCTATTCTATAGTTCTTATTCTATTCTATTCTATTCTATTCTATTCAGTTCTTATTCTATTCTATTCTATTCTATTCTATTCTATTCTATTCTATTCTATTCTATTCTATTCTATTCTATTCTATTCTTCTTATTCCATTCTATTTTTCTATTCTATTTTATTTTCTATTCCATTCCATTCTCTATTATTATTTTTCTTTCCAGGGTGATGGAAAAATCCGGGGTCCTTTTAGACAAGTGCCAATCAATCTGTGGATTGTGGGTTCATGACAAGATGCAGGAGTGTCCTCCAGTTTTGGACAGTTTCCCCAGGAAATTGGACAGATTTATTGACGATTGCGTGGTTAAGAGAGCCGGCTCAGTGTCGGGACTACAGGCTCCGGGCTGGGGACCAAGAACATCAAAATGTCCTACTTAGGCAGGATGCCCACCTGAAGTGACTTTGAATCGGTCGTTCTTCATCAGCCCAGGGGGAAGCCGATGCCAAGATATTTCCAGAAATGTTGCCAAGAAACCCACATGGTTTTGTCCAGGAAGTTGTCAGGAGCCAAGACTAACACAAAACCATGCGTGTGAGGTCCTTGGTGCACTCAGAGCTGGATAATTTTCTTGCAGATGCCCCAAAGGTGCATTTTGTGTTGTTGTTTTTTCGCAAGAGGCAACTGGACTTTCTGGTTTTCCTTTGAAGACCTTTCGCTTCTCATCCCAGAAGCTTCTTCAGCTCTGACTGGATGGTGGGGAAGGGAAGGATTGATGTTCCTTGCAGACAGCTGGTCATTTGCATCCTTTTAGAGGGTCGTTGAGGCCACTTGGAGGTTGATCTGTGTCGTCAGTTGTTCCCAAAAGTGTTTTTTATATGGGCAAGAGGCAACTGGACTTTCTGTTTTTTTTTCTTTCTTTGAAGACTTTTCACTTCTCATCCCAGAAGCTTCTTCAGCTTTGATCTTTGGAGGCATTTTGCTGTGAAGACGAGCAAAACGTCTTCAAAGGAAAACCAGAAAGTCCAGTTGCCTCTTGAAACAGCCATTATCATCTGGGACAACTGAGGACACAGATCAACCTCCAAGCCACCTCAACGACTCTCTAAAAAGGATGCAAATGACCAGCGGTCTGCAAAGAAAATCAATCCTTCCATTCTCCACCATCCAATCAGAGCTGAAAAAGCTTCTGGGATGAGAAGCGAAACGTCTTCAAAGGAAAACCAGAAAGTCCAGTTGCCTCTTGGAAAAAAAGCACCTCATGAACTGGATGACTGGAAATCTCTACAGCCATTTAGCTTTTCCTTGCTGACGTTTTCCTTGCTAACCAACTAGGTAACATCATCAATGCTAGGAGGGAAGGGGGTTTGTGGAGAGGAAGAAGAGGAGGAGAAGGAGGAGGAGAAGAAAGAAGAGGAGGAAGAAGGATGTGGGGTCCTTCGTGTTCTCTGAGCTTGATGGTTTTCTTGCAGACATTTCATGACCCAACCAGGTAACAAAATCAGGGCTAGAAGGGAGGGGGTGTTTGCAGAGAGGAGGAGGAGGAGGAGGAGGAAGAGGAGGAGGAGGAGGAGGAGGAGGAAGAGGAAGAGGAGGAGGAGGAGGACTGTAGGGTTGAGCCTGGTGGTTTTCTTGCAGACGTTTCATGACCCAACCAGGTAACCTCATCAGTGCAAGAAGGGAGTGGGGTTTGTGCAGGGAGGAGAAAAGGAAGCAGATGAGAAGGAAGGAGAGAAGGAGGCGAACAAAGGAGAGGAGGAGGAGGAGAAGGATGAAACGGACTGTGGGGTCCTTGGTGCTCTCTGAACTTGGTGGTTTTCTTGCAGATGTTTCATGACCCAACTAGGTAACATCATCAGTGCTAGAAGGGAGTGGGAGGAGGAGGAGGAGGAGGAGGAGGAGGAGGAGGAGGAGGAGGAGGAGGAGGAGGAGGAGGAGGAGGAGGAGGAGGAGGAGGAGGAGGAGGAGGAGGAGGAGGAAATGATTGGGGTCCTTGGTGCTCTCTGAGCTTGGTGGCTTTCTTGCAAATGTTTCAACCAACTAGGTAACATCATCATCTAAGCGAAGCGGAGGGGTGAAAGGAGGAGGAGGACTCCTTGGTGCTCCTGACTTACAAGCAGGATAGGCAAGATCCCTTAAGACTGTAAGTCGAGGACTTCCTGTGCATCATCTCCAAGCTGTGACTGGGCATCATTCTTCAAGTTGTCCTTCCATAAAGGGGTTTTCGCAGCTGGATTTGGGAGGGATTTTCCTGTTGCCTTTCTCCATGGGGTTGACCATGTTTGATCCAGACATCCGAGGACCCCCTTCGTAGAGGACCTTCAAGGAGACGAATCTTTCCAGCCTAAACAATTGAACAATTTCTAACAGGATTGAATCACCTTAACGAAGCTTTCTGTTGATTTTAATCCGTCGTAATCTACGGAAGCTCACCTTCTATTATATAATAAAACAGAGCCTAGCCTTTTGCCTCCCTAATGATAGATAACGGGAGTCAATTGCATTTTAACCAGGTTTCCCTGTTTCTTAGGGGGTGAGATCTTCAAAAAGAGCTCTTGTCGAGGGCTCGTCACCAAAGGACGCACTTCATTTCAATTTCATTGATTGAACCCTTTACCCATGAACATTGCTGAACATGCCTTAGCCTCTGTTAGAGCGCGGGAGTGACGGGTTAAATCACACAAAGTCCCTCCTCCCCAATTTTCAGTCTGCCTCTGTGGAAAACTCAACAGTTTATAAAAATAATCTCCTCCTCCTCTTCCTCCGTCTCTTCCTCCTCCCTCTTCCTCCTTCTCTTCCTCCTTCCTCCCTCTTCCTCCTTCTCTTCCTCCTTCTCTTCCTCCTCCCTCCCTCTTCCTCCTTCTCTTCCTCTCCTCCCTCCCTCTTTCTCCTTCTCTTCCTCCTCCCTCTTCCTCCTTCTCTTCCTCCTCCCTCCCTCTTCCTCCTTCTCTTCCTCCTCCCTTCCCTCTTCTCTCCTCCCTCTTCCTCCTTCTCTTCCTCCCCTCTTCCTCCTTCTCTTCCTCCTCCCTCCCTCTTCCTCCTTCTCTTCCTCCTCCCTCTTCCTCCTTCTCTTCCTCCTCCCTCCCTCCTCCTCTTCCCTCCTCCATCTTCCTCCTTCTCTTCCTCCTTCCTCCCTCTTCCTCCTTCTCTTCCTCCTTCTCTTCCTCCTCCATCCCTCTTTCTCCTTCTCTTCCTCCTCCCTCTTCCTCCTTCTCTTCCTCCTCCCTCCCTCTGCCTCCTTCTCTTCCTCCTCCCTCCCACTTCCTCCTTCTCTTCCTCCTCCCTCCCTCTTCCTCCTTCTCTTCCTCCTCCCTCCCTCTTCCTCCTTCTCTTCCTCCTCCCTCCCTCTTCTCTCCTCCTCCCTCTCTTCCTCCTCCCTCCCTCCTCTTCCTCCTTTTCTTCCTCCTCCCTCCTCTTCCTCCTTCTCTTCCTCCTTCCTCTTCCTCCTTCTCTTCCTCCTCCCTCCCCTCTTCCTCCTTCTCTTCCTCCTCCCTCCCTCTTCCTTCTTCTCTCCTCCTTCCTCTCTTCCTCCTTCTCTTCCTCCTCCCCTCCCTTCCTCCTCCCCTTCTTTTTCTTCTTCTGCACTTCCCTCTGTCCCTTTGTTCTGAAAGGCAAGCTTGCTTCTCTTTCATCTCCCTGGTTTGGCTCCGTCATCAAAAGCCGTGTGGTTCCAGGGCAAAATTGGGATGGATGCCCTCAGCGGGAATCCAGAGCATTTCAAGGCAGACCATGAAAGGCTGCACAGAATTGATTTGTTAGCTTTGATGGTGTCACCCAACTTTTCTTGTGTTTACCAGAAGTCCTCATTGCTCTTCCTTCGGGGGATTGACAGGAGTTCTTCCTTGATCATTGGCTTGGCCAACATTGACATCTTCTTTGCATCTTGCAGGCCCTTTTTATTGTAGTGGTAAAGGCGCTGGTTTTACCACTACAATCCCTTGGAAGGCAAGGCGATCCAACCTGTTGGTCCTAGAGGAGGAGATCAACCCTGGCTGCTCTTTAAAAGGCCAGATCCTGAAGATGAAACTCAAAGACTTTGGCCACCTGACAAGAAGGAAGGAAGGACTCTCTGGAGAAGAGCCTAATGCTGGGAACGATGGAGGGCAAAAGAAGAAGCGGGTGGCAGAGAAGGAGGTGGCTGAATAGAGTCACAGAAGCAGTTGGTGTCGTGCCCCTGTCAGAGTCTGAATCCGAGGAGGAAGCCAAACAACCGACAGGGAGGAGGAGTGTGGCTCCATTGGCTGTGGAGGAAACTGGGGAAGGGCAAAGTCCAACTGGGCAGAGCAGGGGGAGAGGTAGAACAAGGGAGAGGGAGTTCAGAGCAAGACCCAGGCCCACTCCCTCTTCATCCTAGGGCACGCAAGGAGGACCAGAGAAGGGAGCAACGTTGGTTGCATGGCTTATGGGGGAGGAAAGGGCCCTGATTCCCTTCATTAGCCACACCTGTGAATGAGAGCTTAAAAGAGATACAAGCTAAGTGCAGCATCTGCTGGGAGCAAACGTGAGTTTATCTTGTGTTGACTGTAGTTATCTGTGTTCCTGGCATCTTGCCAACCAGGTTGAATTATTGTCGTTCCTTCATGTCTGGAATTCCTTCTCTTGCCCTGCTGGATTAATGACCTCCTCTTGCCTCGATTGGACTTATAGTTACAGTTTATGTTGACCATCTTTTGGACTCGATTCCCTGCAGCCCAAGGCTGTTCCTGGGAGAGTTTTTCTCCAGCCCAGAAGGTAACCAGGACACTGGGGGCAAAGTTGGAGCTAATAAAGGGACTCCTACTGATTATCTGACTGGGTTGCCTTTTTGCCACGCTCCTTTGGGTCATCACAGTCGGCGTGAATTTAAATAGAAGATGGTAGAGGACAGGAAGGCCTGGAGGAACATTGTCCATGGGGTCATGATGGGTTGGACATGACTTCGCAACTAACAACAACAAAGGGCACTGGTTAGAAACCAGAAGATGGTGAGTTGTAGCCCTACCTTCCATATAAAGACTGTTAAGCCTGGATTCCCCAACGGGTGTTAAGGAAAACAAACTAAACAAAACGTGCAGTGAAGTCAGATAGGAAGGCAGGTAAATGTGTGAGATAAGTTTTCTAGTTAACACGCAGTAAAAATACAGATACGCTTGTGCTATCAAAAATATAGTTTATTCCATTTAAGAATTATAGCATAGTCAAAATAAACGGTCCATTAGTCATATATCAATTTCAGTCAAGTCTTGTCGGGGATACTCTATTTGCAAAGTCCGTGTTGAATAGCCAATGTCAGTTCACTTACAATAAATCAGTCCAATCTTTATCTTCTCTCCGTTGAGAAATATCAACACTCCTTTTTCTTTCCCCGTTCCAGCAAGAACGCACTCATCAATCCATCCAGTAATTAGGGATCTTCAAGCCAGAGAGAGCGAGCTGCAATTGCCTCGCTTCTTATATTGTGCTTTTACAACCACACCCTTAATTACATTCTTGCTGTTAAAGTTACACACACTTTAATTAACAAACCATGATACCATATTTATTATTTTTACCCAAACCAGTTAGGGTAAACAATGTTATCCCTAACAAAGACAGTTGATAGACATTTTTTTTCCCGGCGTGTAATGAAATGAACAGAGAAAGTCGGCTTTTTAGAGCAGGGGTTGCCAACCTTTTGGACCTCAGGGAGCACCAAACTCATAATTTTAAATCCTGCGGACCAGAGACCCTGGGAAAATCCCCCCCCCAAAAGTCTGCAGGAAAATCCCCCACCCCGTTTTCCTACCAATCGATCATTCTTTATTTGGGATCTCAGGATACCGCCTCCAGCTCTGTTCTCAGGGAGAGAGAGAAAGAGAGAGAGAGACTTTTGGCTTCCTGCAAGGAAAGCAGCAGAAGCCGCAGAAGTCTTTCTTTCTCTCCACCAAACTCCACCAGAAACGAGTCTTTGCCAGCTCAGCCTCTTGGAGCAGGAGGCCCTGCAGGGTCCCAAAGACTCATTTCTGGCAGAGTTTGGGGGAGAGAAAGAGAGACTTTGGCTGCTTTCCTTGCGTGCAGCCAAAAGCAGAAGAAGAAAGAAGCGGAAAGAAGCAGCCCGGTGGCCAGACCCGGCACGTGGGGTGTGTAGGGCAAGTTCCCCCCCTCCGCCCTTTCCTCCCCTCCCCTCACTACCTCGTGTTGTTCGCAATGCAAGCGACGCAAGCCTTGTGTTCCCGCGGGCCAGCGCAGCCTTGTGTTCCTGCACAGCCTGGATTAATTGCTTGGGGGGGGGATATTTCTCTGCGGACCACCATTTTTTCTTGCACCACCAGTGGTCCCTGGCCCACTGGTTGGCAACCACCGTTTTAGAGAAGACAAACCTTCAGTTGTTTCCTCCAAAGAAAGGGGATTATTTCCCCCCCCCACCGTTTCCTCATTTTGGAAACATTTCCGCTGCTTCTTTTCTAAGGTGCAAATTGCAAGGAAGGGGAGAAAAGTGGAGGGCAGCCTCTAATTTACCCATCAAAGCTGATCCAGGAGTTGTGCTGAACCAAGCAGAAAGCATTTGACTTCAAGCTAAGAATAAGATTTCCCGAGAAACTATTTAAAGAAATAAAGTTCTCCTTGAAGTACCGAACGCGCATCTCGGCTTGTTGGAAATGCAGGCTTCCCGGTCTGGGTGATGGGCGAATTCCGGCCTCCTCCAGCTTGAGAACACGTAGTCATTGATTTACATTCATTTAGCGACGGTCAGACGTTAACCACAGCACTGCAAATAGGGGCTTGTGTCGAGTTGAATGAAAAGGAGGAACGGAGGGGACATGATAGCGGTCCTCTGAGATTTGACAGGTTGCCACAAAGAAGAAAGACTTGTTCTGCCAAGGATCTGAAAGCAGGACAAGAAGCGACGGATGGAAGCTGGTTTGCAGATACAGATGAACAGAGTTGGAAAGGGACTTTGGAGGTCATCTAGTCCAACCCCCCCCGCCCAAGCAGGAGACCCTACACCATTTCCAACAGAGGGCCATCCAGTCTCACCTTGAAGGTCTCAAGTGATGGCGCTCCCACAACTTCTGAAGGCAACTTCTGTTCCCTGGGTTGATTGTTCTCACGGTCAGAAAATTCCTCCTTATTTCTAGGTTGAATCTCTCCTTGCTCAGTTTCCATCCATTAATCCTTGTTTGGGCTTTGGAGAATAGCTTGACCCCTTCCTCCTCTCTGTGGCAGCCCCTCAAATATTGGAAGGCTGCTCTCCTATCTCCCCTGGTCCTTCTCTTCCCTAGACTAGCCAAGCCCAGTCCCTGTAACCATTCTTCGTATGTTTTAGTCTCCAGGCCTTTGATCTTATTAGATAGATTCAGATTAACAGAATTAGAAGGGACCTTATAGGTCATCTAGTCCAATCCCCTGCCCAAGCAGGAGACACTACACCATTTCTGACAGATGGCAGTCCAGGCTCTTCTTGAAGGTCTCAAGTGATGAAGCTCCCACAACGTCCAAAGGCAGCTTCTGTTCCATGGGTAGATTATTCTCACTGTCAGAAAGTTTCTCCTTATTTCCAGGTTGAATCTCTCCTTGCTCAGTTTCCATCCATTATTCCTTGTTTGGGCTTTAGAAAATAGCTTGACCCCTTCCTATCTGTGGCAGCCCCTCAAATATTGGAAGATGCTCTCCTGTCTCCCCTGGTCCTTCTCTTCCTTAGACTATCCAGGCCCAGTTCCTGCAACCGTTCATCGTAGGTTTTGGCCTCTAGTCCCCAAATCAAGCTAATCACGGAGAGAAGCAACCAAGAAATAGGATTTCCTGACACTGAGAACAATTTATCCGTGGAATGGCTTTCCTTCTGAAGTTGTGAAGGCTCCAACACTGGAAGTTTTTTTTTTTTTAAAAAGATTGTCTGAAATGCTCTAGGGTTTCCTGCCTGAGCAGGGGGTTAGACTAGAAGACCTCCAAGGTCCCTTCCAACTCTGTCATTCTATTCTGATCAAGGAGAGAAGCAACTTAGAACTAAGGAGAAATCTCTCGACAGTGAGACCAATTAGCTCTCCCTCACAAGCACTGAGTGGATTGTTTATCTAGCTTGTAACACTTTTACGAGGTGTGAAATGCTCTTGGCTGAACGCCCAGAAGTTCAATTAAACCTATTAAGAGCTGTTCCCTTGCTGCTTGTCTTTCTGAGGTTATTGGAGGCTCTGTGAGCCCCGCAGAGTCTTAGCTAGCTGCTCTCCTGAGCCCCTGCAAAACCCCCAGCAGTCCACCCCTGGTTAGGCTAGACTAGAAGACCTTTAAGGTTCCTTCCAACTGTGTTATTCTCTTATTCTGTTATATATGAGCCAGCCGCGTGCGGTGGTGGCCCCAAAAGCCAATGCAATCCTAGGCTGCCTTAACAGAGGGATAGAATCAAGACCGCATCCTGTGATGAGACCTTAAACTCCCTCAAACACTCCACATCTGCCTATCCTAGGTCCTTGGGAAGGACTCCAGAGGCAGAGGAAAATGTCAAATCCAGTCTGAACACCTGGCTGGCTGCGCAACCAACCGTAAGGATAATAGATGAAGCAAACTGGAATTCAGAAATGTTTATCCTTACACCGCACAGGAGCTAAAAGGCTCAACGGTGCGTGAGATAAATCTGTGTTTTGCGTTACACCTCAGGCCCGGACTTGTAAAGGCTGCAATCTTAATTATATTTCCCTGGCATTAAAAGTTCCATTGGATGTGTTTCTGAGCAGACAGAGTTAGGATTTTTTTCCCCATATGGGGCGTTAAGATAAGCTTCTCTCGCTGGCTCGCTGTCAAAGCTCTCGCTGACCTACCAGGAATAAAAATAAAAAAAACTTTGATTGCATCATCATTGAGATTATTTACTAATAGAGACAAAGTGCTCTGGTTACACGAAGCATTAAAGGGCGATGAAAATAAATATATAGTCGAGTTGGAGAATGTTGCTTTACGGCAAGTTCAGAGGGCCTGGTGTGAAGTCAGAGTGGAGGTGAATAAGGGAAGTTAGAGTGGGCCTTCCATGCAGATTTTTCTGAAGCTCTTGGACATTGGATTTTGTAACCAAGCGTGGAGGTCCTTGGTGCTCTCTAAGCTTGGTGGTTTTCTTGCAGAAGTTTCATGACCCAACTGGGTAACATCATCAGTGCTAGAAGGGAGTGGTGCAGGTGCAGGAGGAGGAGGAGGAGGAGGAGGAGGAGGAGGACAGAGGACTGATCTTTTTGTGTTATGGCTCCCCCTTCAAAGTTCAAACAACACAAAACCAAAAGCAGCCGTTCCAAAACTTAAGTCCAAAAGAAAGGAATTTAACAAGATAACGACTGTCATCAATTATATACACGCCCTGTTCAGCAAAAACAGTTCTGGCACAAATCCTCAAAGCTCCGAGCCTCTGCTGTAAACCTCGCACGCAAACAGACACTTTGTTCCTGACAATCTTTCCCCACACAGCTGTGTCCTTTATAGTCCTTGAGGCAACGTACCAATTATTGACTCGCCTTCTCCTAACTAAGTTTGCCTCCGTAAAAACCTAGATGGGCGTGTCAATCTCCTAAATCAACGTCTGGCTTGATGCCTCCCCACAGCTTGACGTTTTAGCCTCCTTCTTCTAGTTCTGCATCAAGCCACGATCTGTCCGTTTTCTTCGCCGATTCTTCTGACTCATGTTGTGCTTCCATTTCAGGCATGAATGAGGTTGAGGGTTCAGGCGAAGAATGTCTGTGTGATAACCTCTCACCCCCTGGCTCACATCTGTGTCTTCTAACAATTCAGACTCCAAATTCTCAGCAGGCTCCAGCCTTTCATCCTCAGAGTCATCAGAATCAAAACTTACAGCAGGATCAATCCTTTCAGTCACAACATTTTTGTTTCTTTTTGGCTTTTTAATTGTATCTTATTGAATGATGTGTAAATGTTGTTTATCTCTATGTGGCAGTTGATGGCCAATTTGTCTGATATATATATTCTGGAGAACTGGTAGTGGTAATTTTGAGTAGCTTGGAGAACCGGCAAATCCCACCTCTGACTGGAGATTTTACAGTATCCTTCCCTGTCATGCTCACCAAAAACACTCACAGAACCGGTAAAAATTTTGAATCCTACTGTAAGCCTGGAAACGGTGTTAAGGAAAACAAACTTTGAGATATCAAAATATAGTTTATTCATTTAAGAATTATATCAAAATAACGCATTAGTATATATCAATTTCAGTCAAGTCTTGATATCATTGAAAGTACCATCTTCTCTCCGAGAAGAATGACCGCAGTCATCAATCATCCAGTAATTCACTCTATATTATCAACCACACCCTATCTATCTATCTATCTATTTATCTATCTATCTATCTATCTATCTATCTATCTATCTATCTATCTATCTATCATCTCTATCATCTATCATCTATCTATCATCTATCTATCTATCTATCTATCTATCTATATCTATCTATCTATCTATCTATCTATCTATCTATCTATCTATCTATCTATCTATCTATCATCTATCATCTATCGATGAAAATAAATATCATCTATCTCTATATATTTTAGTCTACTCTCTTTTTCTTTCTCTATCTGTCATCTATCAATCTATCTATCTATCTATCATCTCTCTCATTATCTATCTATCTATCTATCTATCTATCTATCTATCTATCTATCTATCTCTATCTCTCTATCTATCTATCTATCATCTATCTATCTATGAAAATAAATATCATCTATTTATATATATTTAGTCTACTCTCTTTTTCTTTCTCTATCTGTCATCTATCAATATCAATCTATATCTATCACCTCTCTCATTATCTATCTATCTATCTATCTATCTATCTATCTATCTATCTATCTCTCTCTCTATCTATCTATCTATCTATCTATCATCTATCTATCTATGAAAATAAATATCATCTATTTATATATATATATTTTAGTCTACTCTCTTTTTCTTTCTCTATCTGTCATCTATCAATATCAATCTATATCTATCATCTCTCTCATTATCTATCTATCTATCTATCTATCTATCTAGCTAGCTATCTATCTATCATCTGTGAGCATCCTTAACTTGGTCTAGGATGCTTGCAGATTCCCAGTTGAAACTCTGGTTAACTGTCCATGCATTGTGAAATTAAGGAGCTCCCATCTTGTCCTCTGACTACTGGTTGGTGTTCATGGATTTTAACCAAGATATTCCAGGAATGAGGAACCGGAGCAGGTACCCCTTCCCGTAGGAAAATTGTTCTTCACGAGCCCCAAAATGTGATAGATTTATATAACCTTTCCCCACTTCTGTCAGTGTTTCACAGATTAATCCCAGAAGGTAAACGTTCAATTTGGCTTCAGAATTTCAGTCTGACATTCCAGACTGAATCAAAAATTGCATCTGTGAGACATTAATCGGTTTTATTGAAATAATTCCTCCCAAAAGTTCAAAGCGGCAGCTGAGGTGAAACTCCTTGCAAAGTTTACCATCACTCAGAAAGGAAAGTTGTTCGCTCGCAGTGTTACTGTTTTGTCCCAGAATGAACAAAGTGAGAAAAATAACCAAGGAACTTCATGGAAGAAAGAGGAAAGAAGGGAGGGAGGGACAGAGGAGAAAGGAGAGAGGAGGGAGGGAGGGAAAGGGGAGGGAAAGAGGGAGGGAGGAAATATGTGGGTGAGAGCAAGGATAGATAGATAGATGGATGGATGGATGGATGGATGGATGGATGGATGGATGGATGGATGGATGGAAGGGAAATGAGAAAGGGAGGGATGGAGTTTAGAGTAGGAAGGAAGGGAGCAGAGATGATGGATGGATGGAAGGAACAAGGGAAGGAGGAAAGGAAGGAAAGAAAAGAGGAGGGATAGAGGTTAGAGTAAGAAAGGGAAGGAGAGATGATGGATGGAGGGAACAAAGGGAGGAAGGGAAGGGAAGAAGGAAGGGAAATGAGAGAGGAAAGGATGGAGGTTAAAGTAGGTAGGAAGGGAGGAGAGATGGATGGATACATGGATGGATGGAAGGAACAAGCTAAGGAAGGGAAGAAAGGAAGGAATAGAAAAGTGGGAAGGATGGAGGTTAGAGTAGGAAGGAAAGGAGGTTAGAGTAGGAAGGAAAGGAGGTTAGAGTAGGAAGGAAAGGAGATGGAGGAAGGAGTGGGAAGGAGGGAGAGAGGAAGGAAGGAAGGAAAGAAGGCAGGCATGAGGGACTCCCTGTAATGAGGCTGTAACCATATTAATGGTTCCTGGAACCATTCAACGTTGGTATGTTTAATATCTCTCCATGGTGGCCATCTAAATCACAAAATATTTCCCCCAAGGAGCTTTGCATGCTGCTGTTGCCAAAAAGAGCTTTTGATGAATTCCAACATGTTTTTGAACATCAAACAGCTTAGTTGGAGGTCATTCTTGCTTTCTAGTTTTTTCCCCTCCTAAATTTTCACTGTTGAAGTTATTTTTATTTTTGGAACGGTGCCTTTTGTGTAAACCACCCTAGCAATTTTGGAAAAGGTAAAATAAAATGCATGCCTCATTTTTCAATAACTGCATAAACTTTGCCAAGGTAGAAGATTTGTGCCAAGGGGACTTTTACTCACGGGAAATTATTTATTGCCAAAAATAAATACCCCTTCTAATCAAATGTTTGGGGTATTTGCCCCAGTATGGATATATATATATGTGTGTGTGTGTGTGTGTGTGTGTTTTCTTAAGTTTTCGCGGGTACTTACATGTATGGTATTCAGCTTTGTTCGGGTATTTTCCCACGTCATTGTAGTTGTTCTTTTAAAGTTGTAGCAACGTTTCAGCAGAATCTCATCTGCCATCATCAGGCTTCTGTATTGTGTTCGTCTGTGAGTCAGACTTTTACAGTGGTTTCAGTTTTAAATTTGGGGCTAGCCTACTGCTGTGCCAGAATGGTTTTTTCTTCATCCTGATTGGTTGGGAGTCTTGGTCTGTGTTTATTGGTATATATATATATATATATATATATATATATATATATATATATATATATATATATATATATATATATAGAGAGAGAGAGAGAGAGAGAGAGAGAGAGAGAGAGAGAGAGATAGAGAGAGAGAGAGAGATAGAGAAGAGAGAGAGAGAGATGGTAGATTGATGGTAGATAGATAAACAGACAGACAGACCAGATAGATAACAGATAAAAAGGTAGATGATAGATAGACAGACAGACCAGATAGATAGATGTGTGTGTGTGTGAGAGAGAGAGAGAGAGACAGACAGACAGACAGGTAGATCGAGACAGAGTTGAAATGGAAATGGAGATGGAGATAGATATCAGATAATAAATGTACTTTTTAACATACAGATATATTAGCACTATAAATATTACTCCCAAGACACCACCATAAAACAGGATGGGAAAGAACATTTAAAAAAAAAACTCGTGGCAAAGAGAGGCTAATTTAGAAACAAATAATCATTTACATTGCCGAGATATTTTACTAAAAGCTTCTTTTCAATCGGCGGTGGCCATAGATTAAATATACCCCGTCTCTCTCTCTCTCTCTCTTTTAAAATGTGGATCGTCAAAGCGTCTTGCATGAGAGAGCTATTAAGCTTTCTGGCTGGCCCATTATTTAATATCGGCTGGATGTCCCCCCCCTTCCCTCCCCCACTGTTTAACTTTTAAGTTACAATGCCAAGAGACGTTAGTCCGCTCTTAAAACACCATCTGTTCACTCCAGTAAGGCTGCGCAGGTGGTCCTCGTCTCACAAAGGGCCGTTCAGCAACCCTCTGAAGTTGCAACGCTACAGGCGAATCCTCAGTTTGCAGCAGTTCGTTTAGTGACCGAAGTGATGACGGCAATGCATAAAAGGGACTTAGGACCGTTTTGCGCAATGGTCGCAAGTGCGCAAAACGGTCCTAAGTCACTTTTTTGCATCGCTGTCGTAACTTCGGTCACTGTTCTGACCCACGCCCTTTTCCAACAAATCAAACACAATCCAAAAAGAAGAAAAAACCTTGTAATGCTTTTACAAAATAATTGGCTGTGATAAGCACAAGCCTTGCCAAACCGTGCGAGACTTGCCAAAAGATTACAGACAAGAAATAATTTGCAAAATAAGAATTTTCAAATACAAACTCAGGATACTAGAATGTCCACGAGGCTGGAGTTTCAAAACGTCTTTGCCTTCTGCAAAGAACGTTTGTTTCATAGTTGGCTTTTATATTCTTGAAGGAGGGGCCATTACCTTGTAGCCTTACTCCCGAGTCGCCCGTGCTGTTGCAGCTGCTCTTTCCTGCAAGCAACCCTGCGTGCACGCGCACTTGGCACAGGCTCCTCGGGAACCTCCTCATCGTTGCTGCCAGCCCCCACAATCTCTGAAAGCAGCAATCCATTCCCTAATGGTCATGGCCCCTCCTCTGAGTCCTCGTTCTCCTCGACCATCTGCACCTGCTGCCAGCTAACTACAACAGTCACTAAACGAACTGCTGCAAACCGAGGATTTGCCTGTAGCCTTCCCCTGGTCATGTGATCAAAATTCAGACTTGTATTTGCTTAACAATATTCCCACAAGGAATCATCAAGAACACTCCCATCAATATGGAACAGGCCATGCCACAAACAGAGAACCAACCCCTGTCTTTTTTAGCACTGTTGGTATTACCTAGTTGGGTCACGAAACTGTCATGCCCTTGTTGGAGTCTGATTCTGAGGGGGAGATTGAGCAGCTGACAGGGGGTGGGAGTGTGGCTCCAGTGGCTGTGGAGGAAAGGGGGGAAGGGCCCAGTCCAGCTAGGCATTAAGAGGAAGACCCAGGGCTAACCCTTCTTCATCCTAGGGCATGCAGGGAGGAACAGAGAAGGGACCAACATGACTTATGGGGGAGAAAAGGGCCCTGATCCCTTTCATGAGTTGCAGCTGGGAAAACAGGATATAAGTAGGGCGTTTGCACACAGCTCCTTGCTGGAAGCAAAGCGTGCGTTATCTTTGTCGAGGCTTATCTGGGTTTTGGCGTCCTCCCAACTGTGGGTGCTTTGTATCTTTTGCAAGTCTGCAATTTATTATCCTGGCCTGTCATGTTAATTATTTCAGTGTGGTTTGTGTTGGTATTTTTTTATTTCTAACTATCTTTACTTTGGGTTTGGACTGCGTTTACTCCCTTCGTAGACTGCTTTTGGAAGAGTTTGATCTCTAGCTGAGGATAACTGGACATTGGGGGCCAAGTTGGAGGTATTGACTTTACCTATTTTTGTGACTTTGTTGCTTTTGTGCCACGCCCCGCATCATCACAGAAACATCTGCAAGAAGTACCCCACAGTTCTTCTTTTCTCCTCCTCCTCCTCCTCCTCCCCTCCTCCTCCTCCTCCTCCTCCTCCTCCTCCTCCTCCTCCTCCTCCTCCTCCTCCTCCTCCTCCTCCTCCTCCTCCTCCTACAAACCCACTCCCTTCTAGCATTGATGATGTTAAATAGTTGGGCCATGAAATCTATGCAAGTAAACCACCAAGCTCGGAGACCACCCAGGACCCCACCCTCCTCCTCATCCTCCCCTCCCCTCCTTCTCCCCCTCCTCCCCCTCTCCTCCCCCACTCCCCTGCTCTCTGCAAACCCTACTCCCATCTAGCACTGATGATGCTACCTAGTTGCGTAATGAAACATTTGCAAGAAAACTACCAAGCTTAGAGAGCACCAAGTACCCCACAATTCTTCTCCTCCTCCTCCTCCTCCTCCTCCTCCTCCTCCTCCTCCTCCTCCTCCTCCTCCTCCTCCTCCTCCTTCCCTCCTCCTCCTCCTTCTCCCCCTCCTCCCCCTCTCCTCCCCCCACTCCCCTGCTCTCTGCAAACCCTACTCCCATCTAGCACTGATGATGCTACCTAGTTGCGTAATGAAACATTTGCAAGAAAACTACCAAGCTTAGAGAGCACCAAGTACCCCACAATTCTCCTCCTCCTCCTCCTCCTCCTCCTCCTCCTCCTCCTCCTCCTCCTCCTCCTCCTCCTCCTCCCTGCAAACCCCTTCTAGCACTGATGATGTCGCCTAGTTGGGTCTTGCAAGAAAACCACCAAGCTCAGAGAACACCAAGGATCTCACTGTTCAACCCTGAGTTACAAACCTTCCCTTCTACTGGTATTAAATTTCACAGTTGGAAAATTACAACTCTGCTGATGGAGCCTACATTTTTACACCAGCACCCCACTGCTTGCCCAGGGCTAGAAGTCTGCAGGGATGACAACCTGTTGACGAAGAACATCTGCCAAATGTAGAAGAACACCAACAGAACACCTGGTATGTATGGGAGGTTGAGTCCTATTAAAAATTAGTGGGAAAATGTCAGAAAATGTACGGCAGTCAATGATAAGGATGACAATGCGCATCTTATTAATATCACATTTATCAAGATTTATTAACAAATTAAAATAGTACTTTATAAATCCTTGGCAAGGCCACACTTGGAGGACTGTATCCAGTTTTGGTGGCCACAATGCAAAGAAAACGCTGAGATTCTAGAAAGAGTTTAGAGAAGAGCAACAAAAATGATTAGGGGACTGGAGGCTACAACATAGGAAGAATGGTTGCTGGGATTGGGTAGGTCTAGTTTAATGGAAAGGAGGAGGAGGAGGAGGAGGAACGTGATAGCATCTTCCAATATTTGAGGGGCTCCTACAAAGACTAGGGGGGGTCAAGCTATTCTTCAAAGCACCTGAAGGTAGGACAGGAAGCAACGGATGGAAACTAATCAAGGAGAGGAGCAACCTGGAATCAAGGAGAAACTTCCTAACAGTGAGGACAATTAACCAGTGGAACAGCCTGCCACCAGAAGCTATGGGTGCTCTCCATCACTGGAGGCTTTTAAAGAAGAGACTAGACAACCACTTGTCTGAAATGGCATCAGGTCTCCTGCCAGAGCAGGGGGTTGGACTAGAAGATCTCCAAGGTCCCCTTCCAACTCTGTCATTCCGTTAAGAAAAGCAGAGGTCATGGACGTGTTCAGCTTAGCGGAGGAATCTGGACCGCCAATTCTTAAATATTTCCTTTTCTGGGTGAACTTTTAGGTTCCTTTGCTCCTTGTTTGAAACATTCATCATTACACCTTTAAGCCCCTGGCCTCTTTCCCTCTTTCTGTCTCTGTCTCTCTCTGTCCCTCCCTCCCTCCCTCTCTCTCTGTCTCTCTCCGTCTCTCTGCCTCTCTCTCTTCTCTGTCTCTGTCTCTCTTTGTCCTCTCTGTCCCCCCCGCTCTCTCTCTGTTTCTCTCTCTCTTCTCTCATCTCTGCTCTCTGCCTCTGTCTCTCTTTTTCTCTCTTCCCTTTCTCTGTCCTCTCTGTCCATCCCTCTCCCCTCTCTGTCCATCCCCTCTCTCCATCTCTCTCCTCTCTCTTTGCGTCTCTTTGTCTCTGTCTCTCTTTGTCTCTGTTTCTCTCTCTGTCTCTGTGTCTCTGTCTCTGTGTCTCTGTGTGTGTCTCTCTGTGTCTCTCTCTGTTCTCTGTGTCTCTCTGTGTCTCTGTCTCTCTCTGTCTGTCTCTCTGTTTCTCTCTCTGTTTCTCTCTCTGTGTCTCTCTCTCTGTTTCTCTCTCTCTTTCATCTCTGTCTCTCTCTGTCTCTGTGTCTCTGTCTCTCTCTGTCTCTCTCTCTGTTTCTCTCTCTTTCCCTCTTTCTGCCTCTGTCTCTCTTTGTCTCTGTCTCTCTCTCCCTCTCTGTCTCTGTCTCTCTGTCTCTGTTTCTCTCTGGGTGTGTGTCTCTCTCTCTTCATCTCTCTCTGTGTGTGTCTCTCTCTCTGTCTCTCTCTCTGTCTCTGTGTCTCTGTCTGTGTCTCTCTGTGTCTCTCTGTTTCTCTCTCTGTGTGTGTGTCTCTCTCTCTCTTCATCTCTCTCTGTCTCTGTCTCTCTGTCTCTCTCTCTCTGTCTCTGTCTCTCTGTCTCTGTCTCTCTCTCTCTCTGTCTCTGTGTCTCTGTCTCTGTTTCTCTCTGTCTCTCTGTGTTTCTCTCTCTCTTCATCTCTGTCTCTCTCTGTCTCTGTCTCTCTGTCTCTGTGTCTCTCTGTCTCTCTCTGTCTCTCTCTGTCTCTCTCTGTCTCTATGTCTCTGTCTCTGTCTCTCTATCTCTCTGTGTCTCTCTCTCTGTTTCTCTCTCTGTTTTTGTGTGTGTGTGTCTCTCTTCATCTCTGTCCCCCTCTCTCTGTCTCTGTGTCTGTGTGTCTGTGTCTCTGTCTGTCTCTCTGTCTCTCTGTCTCTCTGTGTGTGTGTTTCTCTGTCTTTCTCTCTCTGTCTCTTCTGCCTCTCTGTGTCTCTCTCTGTTTCTCTCTCTCTCTCTTCATCTCTGTCTCTCTCTCTCATGTCTCCCCTCTGTGTCTCTCTCTCTCTGTCTCTGTGTCTCTGTCTCTGTGTGTTTGTCTCTCTCTCTCTCTCTCTGTGTGTGTCTCTGTTTCTCTGTGTCTCTCTGTGTCTCTCTTTGTCTCTGTCTCTCTTTTGGTCTCTCTCTGTCACTGTCTTTCTCTCTCTCTGTCTCTCTTTGTCTCTGTCTCTCTTTTGGTCTCTCTCTGTCACTGTCTTTCTCTCTCTCTATGTCTCTCTGTCTCTGTCTTTCTGTCTCTCTATCTCTGTCTCAGCGATAACTTTATAATCCTGCCCCAAATGCTTTGAAGCTTACAGCTCAATCAACAACAATGCCGCCATGAAATGCTCCGCAGGCGTGTGCTTTTCAGGAGCCCAGGGTTTGTTTTTCTGTGTGTGTGTGTGTGTGTGCATGTGTGCACATTTTGCACAGGCCTCCGTGCATTCATGCCTTCCCCTCCTGAGCCTTCCTCTCATTTTTTTTTCTTTTTTCTGTCTCTCGGACCACAGATACCTCTTAAGCTTTAAAGTCCAGCGATGGCAGCTCGGTGCTCTTATCTGCAAGGTGGAAGATGAGAGAATTCCCACCTCTGCCTTGGGTGAGATAAATTCCCCTTGGCTTTCTTTTCTTTAGAAGGCGGGCGGCAACGTTATTTATCAATTAATTACCGGATGGCTTGCCTGCTCATTAATTCCTCCCGCTGCCTTGCTCCTTCTGCCTTGCTCTGTATTCAAATGGACATTGTCTGTGGCTCCTTGGGCAGGAGGTGAATTTATTTATTTTCCTTTCTTTATTTTTCCCACAAAAGCACAGCTCTTCTTCCTCCGACCACGTTGGGACGACCTCAATGTGAATTGCGGTCCAGGGTAGTCCTTGACTTAATGGCCATTCGAAGTTACGAACGGCCACCTGTTCTGACCTGGGCTTCACAAAATCACGAAGCCGATTCCTCGTCCCAACAAAAAACCCCCTTTTTTATTAGGCTAATGTGAATTCCTTTCATTCACATCCATCCAGCAAAGTCCCGGCCAGCAAGTCTTTCAAGAGTGATTTACAACCACAGACCTTTATCAGGCTTGGAGAATCGCCAGGCCGATAGCTTCCAAATGCCACGCTGGAGCAGCAATTACTTGGCAGGAAGTCAGGAACAGACCTTCACCAGTGGTGGGATTCAAATTTTTTTTACTACCAGTTCTGTGAGCATGGCATGGCTTGGTGGCTGTGGCAGGGGGAAGGATATACTGCAAAATCCCCCTTCCCTACCCACCCCACTAACCTGCTTTCCAGCTCCGTTCTCCTGAGCAGGGCAACCAAAGGAGACCCAGCCAATCAGCTGGGGCTCAATGGGAGGCAGGGAAGAGATGGGGTTGGCAGGGCCAGTCAGAGGCGGGATTGGCCGGTTCTCCGAACCACTCCAAATTTCTGCTACCGGTTCTATAGAACCGGTCAGAACCTGATGAATACCATCTCAGATTTTCACCCTAATGAATTGAACTAATTGTCCCCTGCAAACACCCCTCCCCTTTTGCTCCTCTTTTAATCCTTATAGGAGGGGCCATTCGCTGTCCATCTGTGCCTTTACTTCCAAGTTGACCCTTGTTCTTTAAACTGTTCCCTTCTCCTAGCAGCTCTGTGCATGCGCACACTGGGAACAGGCTCCAGCTATTCTTCTTCCCCACTGATCTCCGACTCCGAAGGCAGCTGATAACTGTCAGGCAGCCCTGGATCCATCTCTGCCTCCGACGCGGAGCCCTCCTCAGAGCCTTCTTCAGACTCCAGGACTGGCCCAACCTCCTCACTGTCTGAGTCTGCCGCCAGCTCTGCTGGCCACTGGCGGGCCACAACACCACCAAGAAAAGCGATGTATAAGCAAATCTTGGGTTCGTAAAGCGAGGCCAGAAGAGAATGGAGCGGAATAAGATGGCATTGCATGGAACACAGGTAATCTTCGACTTACAACTATTTGTTTAGTTACAATGGCATCGAGGAAAGGGACATAGGACCGTTTGTCACACTTAACGACCGTTGCAGCGTGCCCATAGTCACAAGCGATCCAAATTTGGACACTTAGTAATTGACTCATATTTATGATGGTTGTGTCCTGGGGTCACATGACAGGCCAAGTCCATGGGGAAGCCAGATTCACTTAACGACCATGTGACTCACTTAAGGACTGCTGTGATTCATTTAACATCGGTGGCAAGAGAGGTTGTAAAACGGAGCAAAGCTCACAACAGATTTTTCTCACTTAACAACATAGACGCTGGACTCAATTGTCATCGTAAGTCGAGGACTACCTGTATAGGATTTCCTGCTTGTGCTGGGGGTTGGACTAGAAGACCTCCAAGGTCCCTTCCTGAAGCCAGGCAGAGGAAGGGAGAAGGAATCTCTCCAGATGGGTGCTAATATCTTCACTGGATCAAGGGAGGTACTAACACCGCTCTATAAAGCCTTAGTAAGGCCACACTTAGAGTCCTGCATCCAGTTTTGGTCACCACATTATAAAAAAGAGTTTGAGACTCTAGAAAAAGTGCAGAGAAGAGCAACCAGGAGGATTAGGGGACTGGAGACTAAAATATAAGAAGAACGGTTGCAGGAACTGGCCCTGGCTAAGTCTAGGGAAGAGAAGGACCAGGGGAGACAGGATAGCGGTCTTCCAGTATTTGAGGGGCTGCCACAGGGAGGAGGAAGGGGTCAAGCTATTTTCTAAAGCATCTGAAAAGCCAGACAAGGAATAATGGATGGAAGCTGAACAAGGAGAGATTCAACCTGGAAATAAGGAGAAACTTTCTGACAGTGAGAACAATCAACCCATGGAACAGAAGTTGCCTTCAGAAGTTATGGGAGGTTCATCCCTGGACGCTTTCAAGAAGAGACTGGACTGCCATCTGTCAGAAACGGTGTAGGGTCTCCTGCTTGGGCAGGGGGTTGGACTAGATGACCTACAAGGTCCCTTCCATCTGTGATTATCTGTTAAATCTGTTAAACTGGAGATCAAAAGGAAGGCGTTCAGATGTTGTAATGTTTGAACGGTCACTAAATGAATGGCTGTAAGTCAAGGACTACCTGTATCATAAACCTGTGTTTTCATCCTTCACAGGTCCTTTAGCTAGCTTTCTATTTCTTGAAATTCTGCCTTGTTGAAACCCTCTCCAGTACAATCTATGTGTTTCTCAACCCTGGCAACTTTAAGATGCATGGACTTCCACTCCCAGAATCCCCCAGCCAGCAGGCTTTACGATTGGTGGACTTCAACTCCCAGAATCCCCCAGCCAGTATGCTTTAAGATGGGTGGACTTCAACTCCCAGAATCCCTCATCCAGTATGCTTTAAGATGGGTGGACTTCAACTCCCAGAATCCCTCATCCAGTATGCTTTAAGATGGGTGGACTTCAACTCCCAGAATCCTCCAGCCAGTATGCTTTAAGATGGGTGGACTTCAACTCCCAGAATCCCTCATCCATCATGCTTTAAGATGAGTGGACTTCAACTCCCAGAATCCCTCATCCAGCAAGCTTTAAGATGGGTGGACTTCAACTCCCAGAATCCTCATCCATCATGCTTTAAGATGAGTGGACTTCAACTCCCAGAATCCTCATCCAGTATGCTTTAAGATGGGTGGACTTCAACCCAGAATCCCTCATCCAGTATGCTTTAAGATGGGTGGACTTCAACTCCCAGAATCCTCATCCATCATGCTTTAAGATGAGTGGACTTCAACTCCCAGAATCCTCATCCATCATGCTTTAAGATGGGTGGACTTCAACTCCCAGAATCCCTCATCCATCATGCTTTAAGATGAGTGGACTTCAACTCCCAGAATCCTCCAGCCAGTATGCTTTAAGATGGGTGGACTTCAACTCCCAGAATCCCTCATCCATCATGCTTTAAGATGAGTGGACTTCAACTCCCAGAATCCTCATCCATCATGCTTTAAGATGAGTGGACTTCAACCCCAGAATCCCTCATCCATCATGCTTTAAGATGAGGTGGACTTCAACTCCCAGAATCCCTCATCCATCATGCTTTAAGATGGGTGGATTAACTCCCAGAATCCCCCAGCCAACATGTCTGGCTGGGGAATTCTGGGTGTTGAGTCCACCTATCTTAAAATTGCTAAGGTTAAGAAACACCAAACTATCTTGATGTCCTAAGAGTGATACCACTTGAGTCCATGATTTTCAAATGCTCCATCACTAGAAGGTTATCTTTTATATGTATCTTTATGCATCTTTATGCTGCTTGTTCCTCCATTTTTGGGCTGTAGATATTGACCTTGGCACGAGCAAAGTCTGTTTTGGACGACAGATTAAGGGGCTAGCCCAAAGAAGAGGACGGAGGGGTCCACCTATTCTGAAAAAGCACCAAAAGGCAGGACATGAAGCCACAGATGGAAACTAATGAAGGAAAGAAGCAATCTGGAACTAAGAAGAAATTTCCTGACAGCTGGAACAATTGATCAGTGGAACAGCTTGCCACCCGAAGTTGTAAATGCTCCAATACTGGAAGTTTTTTAAAAAGATGTGGGATATCATCTTTTTGTCTGAAGTGGTGAAGGGTTTTCTGCCTAGGCAGGGGGTTGGACTAGAAGACCTCCAAGGTCCCTTCCAACTCTATACTGATTGATCGATTGATTGATAAAACATACGATGGACGGTTGCAACAGGAACTGGGCCTGGCTAGTCTAGGGAAGAGAAGGTCCAGGGGAGACAGGAGAGCATCTTCCAATATTTGAGGGGCTGAGAGGAGGAAGGGGTCAAGCTATTCTCCAAAGCAAAAGAAATGAAGGAAAGAAAGAGAGAGAGAGAAAGAAAAGAAAGAAAAAGAAAGAAAGAAAGAAAGAAAGAAAGAAAGAAAGAAAGAAAGAAAGAAAGAAAGAAAGAAAGAAAGAAAGAAAGACATCTGAGCAAACCATGGATGGACAGAAGACATGTCTAGTTTAAGGAAAAGAAGGATGGAGTGACATGATAGCAGTTTTTCAATATCTCAGGGCTTGCCACAAAGAAGAGATGGAAAAAAAGATGTTGAGGCTCTAGAAAAAGTGCAGAGAAGAGAAACCAGGATGATGAGGGGATTGGAGACTAAAACATACGATGAAGAGTTGCAGGAACTAACAGAGAGAGAGAGAGAGACAGGGAGAGAGAGAAAAAGAAAGAAAGAAAGAAAGAAAGAAAGAGAGAAAGAAAGAAAGAAAGAATGAAAGAAAGAAAAAGAAAAAGAAAGAAAGAAAGAAAGAAAGAAAGAAAGAAAGAAAGAAAGAAAGAAAGAAAGAAACATCTGAGCAAGCCATGGATGGACAGAAGACATGTCTAGTTTAAGGAAAAGAAGGATGGGATGACATGATAGCAGTTTTTCAATATCTCAGGGCTTGCCACAAAGAAGAGATGGAAAAAAGATGTTGAGGCTCTAGAAAAAGTGCAGAGAAGAGAAACCAGGATGATGAGGGGATTGGAGACTAAAACATACGATGAAGAGTTGCAGGAACTAACAGAGAGAGAGACAGGAGAGAGAGAGAAAAAGAAAGAAAGAAAGAAAGAAAGAAAGAAAGAAAGAAAGAAAGAAAGAAAGAAAGAAAGAAAGAAAGAAAGAAAGAAAGAAAGAAAGAAAGAAAGAAAGAAAGAAAGAAACATCTGAGCAAGCCATGGATGGACAGAAGACATGTCTAGTTTAAGGAAAAGAAGGATGGGGTGACATGATAGCAGTTTTTCAATATCTCAGGGCTTGCCACAAAGAAGAGATGGAAAAAAGATGTTGAGGCTCTAGAAAAAGTGCAGAGAAGAGAAACCAGGATGATGAGGGGATTGGAGACTAAAACATACGATGAAGAGTTGCAGGAACTAACAGAGAGAGAGACAGGGAGAGAGAGAAAAAAGAAAGAAAGAAAGAAAGAAAGAAAGAAAGAAAGAAAGAAAGAAAGAAAGAAAAAGAAAAAGAAAGAAAAGAAAGAAAGAAAGAAAGAAAGAAAGAAAGAAAGAAAGAAAGAAAGAAAGAAAGAAAGAAAGAAAGAAAGAAAGAAACATCTGAGCAAACCATGGATGGACAGAAGACATGTCTAGTTTAAGGAAAAGAAGGATGGGGTGACATGATAGCAATCTGCCAATATTTCAGGGCTTGCCACAAAGAAGAGATGAAAAAAAAGATGCTGAGACTCTAGAAAAAGTACAGAGAAGAGCAACCAGGAGGATTAGGGGACTGGAGACTAAAACATACGATGAACAGTTGCAGGAACTGGGCCTGGCTGGTCTAGTGAAGAGAAGGACCAGGGGAGACATGATAGTATCTTCCAATATTTGAGGGGCTGCCACAGAGAGGAGGAGGGGGTCAAGCTATTTTCTAAAGCACCCAAAGGCCAGACAAGGAACAATAGACAGAAACTGATCAAGGAGAGATTCAATCTGGAAATAAGGAGAAACTTTCTGACAGTGAGAACAATCAACCCATGGAACAGAAGAAATTGTGGGAGCTTCATCCCTGGAAGCTTTCAAGAAGAGACTGGATGGCCATCTGTCAGAAATGGTGTAAGGCCGTGATGGCAAACCTATGGCACATGTGCCTAAAGTGGCACGCAGAGCCATCTCTCCGGGCACGCCAGCCCTCACCTTCCTCGCTCTTCCGGGTTCTGGCATGCCTGTGGTCTTTGCGCGCATAGGAGCACCAGAAACTGGAAAACCAAGTGGCCGGGGCATATGTGCGCGCCAGGAAGCTGAGCTTCCGGTTTCCAGTATGCTTATGCGTGCTGGCCAGCTGGTCTTCATCCGCGCATGGATGCCAGAAACTGGAAGACCAGGTGGCCAGTGCGCATGTGTTCACTGGAAACCAGAAGCTCAGCTTCTCGGCAACAACATGTGCGCCAAGGAGCTGCTCTTCCAATTTTCGGCACTCGGTGCTGAAAAGGTTCACCAACACTGTGTGTAGGGTCTCCTGCTTGGGAGGGGGGTTGGACTAGATGACCTACAAGGTCCCTTCCAACTCTGATTATCTGTTTTATCTGTTTTTTTTTAAAAAAATCTGATTTCTGTTGCGTTACCTGTAGGTTGTCCTAGATCTGCTTCCTGGAAAAAAAAAAGTAAAGTGAAGTAAAACAAAATGCAACAACGCCAACAACACGAAAACAGGACCGAGATGCTGGCAAGGAAAGGTGGGGTTTAATTGAAGGAAGGCTGAGAGAGCCTTTTGACAATGGATAGGACACCCCTTGGTGATCAAACTGCCCTTGGACTGAACGTTGAAAGGAAAGAGTCATTACAGGTGGTTTGCTTCAACCACCCGAAAGCTTAACGCCGGCTTTAAATGCAAAAATTAGGGATTATAGGTTGCCAAGATCTTGCATTAACTCCACGGGGTGGGGTTGTGTTTCATTGTGAGTCACCAGGCGGGGATGCGAAGGCCCGAAGAGACGTACAAAAGTCCCAGAGCAAAATGTGCTCCTTATTTGAACACTTTGTTCATCGTTTTACTGCGCAGGATATTCCGCCTCATCTTTAAGGAGCAATAATCAGTGGCTTTCTTCTCATGCTTGGTGTTTGCTTCGGGAAAGGAGTGGCTTATGTTGATTTTCAAGTGGGTATTGGAAGGAAGGAAGGAAGGAAGGAAGGAAGGAAGGAAGGAAGGAAGGAAGGAAGGAAGGAAGGAAAAAGAAAGAGGGGGAAGGAAAGAGAGATAGAGAGAGGAAAAAGGAAAGAAGAAAGAAAATGAAAGAAAGATAAAGGAAAAAGGAAAAAGACAGAAAATCAGGAAGGAAAGAGAGGGAGAGAGGAAGGAAGAAGGAAGGAGGATGAGAGGCAGGGAGGAGGAAGGAGGGAAAGAGAGAGAGAAAAGAAAGAAGAAAGAAAAAGAAAGAAAGAGGGAGGAAGAAAGAAAGAAAGAGACAGAGAAAGGAAAGAAGAAAGATAAAGAAAGGAAAGCAGGAAGGAAAGAGGAAGAGGAAGGAGGATGAGAGGGAGGGTGAAGGAAGGAAGAAAGAAGGGGAAGGAAGAGAGAGAGAGAAAGGAAAGAAGAAAGAAAAAGAAAGAAAGAGGGAGGAAGGAAGGAAGAGAAAGTGAGAGAGGAAGGAAAGAAAGAGAAAGAAAGAGGGATGGAGGAAGGAAGGGAGAGAGAGAGAAAGGAAAGAAGAAAGAAAAAGAAAGAAAGAAAAAGAAAGAAAAGCAGGAAGGAAAGAGAGAGAGAAAGGAAGGAGAATGAGGGAGGGAGAGGGAAGGAAGTAAGAAAGAAGGGAGGAAGGAAGGAAGAGAGAGAGAAAGAAAGGATAGAAGAAAGAAAAGCAGGAACGAAAGACAGAGGAAGGAAGAATGAAGGAGGGTGAGAGGGAGGGGGAAGAAAGAAAGAAGGGAAGGAGGAAGGAAAGAAAGGAGCAAGAGAGGGAGAGAAGTAGAGGAAGAGGGAGAGAGGAAGGAAGGAAGGAGGGGAGGGAGGGAGAGAAGGAGTGAGTGAAGGGGTGGAGAGGAGGGGGGGGAGGGAAGAAGGAAGGCAGGAAAGAAAGAAGGAAAAAAGTGAGAGGAAGGAAGGGACGGTGAGAAGGGGAAAAAAAGGAAGGGAAGAAGGAAGGAAGGGACAAAGTGAGAGGGGAAAAAGAAGGAAGGCAGGAAGGGAGAGAGGGAGGGGGGAAAAAGGAAGGATAATTTTTGAGAACTTGCTGTAGGCCACTAAAGAAAACTCCCAATCGTGGGAACCCTTAGGGTGGAAGGAAGAAAGAAGGAAGAAAGAAAGAAGGAAGGAGGGAAAGAAAGAAATGCAGAGGGAGGTGGGAAGGAAGGGGGGAGGGAGAGAAAGAAATGGAGAGGAAGGAAGCGGGGGTTAATCTCTGCAAAAGGCTCCAGCTGCCTCTTAAAATCTGGTGGAGTTTTCAGAGAACATTTTAATCTGGAAGCCTCCAGGAAAATGTGGGTGATTCTTCTTCCTTCCTTCCTTCCTTCCTTCCTTCCTTCCTTCCTTCCTTCCTTCCTTCCTTCCTTCCTTTCTTTCTTTCTTTCTTTCCTTCCTTCCTTCCTTCCTTCCTTCCTTCCTTCCTTCCTTCCTTCCTCCTTCCTTCCTTCCTTTCCTTCCTTCCTCCTTCCTCCTTCCCCGCTCCCAAATATCCTGGCTGGGGAATTCTGGGAATGTCTTCAAGTTGGCAAGTTGGAGAAACAACGGCTTAGTTGAGGAAACAACCCAAACCGCCTCCTCCCAAATCTTTAAAAAAAACCCGCAGATTAAGCCTGGCTTCATTTGCATACATTAAGCAGCTCACAGAATTATCCCTTTATTATTATTCTTATTTTTTTATTTTTATTTTTGCATTTCCTGGCCGTCATTATATTTCTCATTTGGCTCTTGGTGGATTCTGCCACGCCTGGCTGTGGAAGGCAGAACGTGATATGTTCCTGGTGTCCCAGCCAGGACGAACCCCGGGAAGATCTTGTTTTATTTTTTATTTTTTATTTTTTTTTTACTTTACTTTATTGTCATTGCACCTCGTACAACGAAATCAAACACCATCTTCAAGTGCACATCATGACCCTGAAAATCAACACAAAGACACATCCTTCACACTCCACACATTGAACCCAAAAAAACCCTGACACCACACCAACACCGCACAATATAGTAGAATTCAAAAGAGCTACCGCCCTGGGATAGAAGCTGTTTTTCATCCTATTTGTCCTTGTTTTCATTATTCTGTACCGTCCGCCAGATGGTAATAGTTCAAAAAAAAAAGGGGGTTGCCCAGGATGAGATGGATCTTTAAGGATGTTTTGAACTTTCTTAAGGCAGCGGGAGCTATAAAGCTCTTCCAAAGAGGGGAGAGGGCAACCAATTGATCCTCTGGGCAATGATGTTAACCCTCTGGAGTGCTGTCCTATCTGCCCCTGTGCAATTGGCAAACCCTACAGAGGTGCAGTAAGTCAAGATACTCTCTATGGTGCAGCAGTAGAAGGTCACCAGCAGTTTTCCATCCAGTTCTTGTTTCCTGAGAAGTCTCAGGTAGTATAATCTCTGCTGGGCCCTTTTGACCAGGGTTGCAATGTGAGCCCCCCAGGTCAGGTCCTCTTTTAGGGTAACACCCAGAAACTTCAAACTGGCCACTGGCTCCCCTCGGTCTCCCTTGATGAGCAAGGGCTGGAGGTCTGACCTGTTCCTTCTATATAGTCCACTATCAGCTCCTTGGTCTTCTTGGTGTTGAGGACCAAGTTATTGTCTCCACACCACGAAAGCAACCGTTGGTCCACCTCATCTCGGTAGGCAGACTCATCCCCCCCTGGAGAGGAGTCCCACCACTGTTGTATCACCTGCAAATTTAGCAATAGTATTACTACTGAGTTGGAATGCAATCATGCACATAAAGAGTATAGAGTAAGGGACTCAACATGCAACCCTGTGGTGTATCAGTGTTAAGAATATTTTTCTGAAAACGGGGGGGAGGCAGGGAGAAGCAGGGGGAGGCACACTTTCTTGGGGTGCCAGGAAAACCAGGGTGGCTGCCATGCTGTTTTTCAAGCTCCTGATCCAACTCCGGTCCCATAATAAGCCACTTTGAAACGATGGTCGTATTCCCACAAGGGCCACTGGGGGGCGGCGGAGTTAAAAGAGGCACCAGCCTAGAATCCCTACGTAGCCATCAAGGAGACCAAGTCAACCTCCTTTGAACTCCATTGGTAGTTCTTGATTTAGGACCACAACTGAGACCAAAATTTTCCTCGCTAAGCATGACGGTTGTGGAGTGAGTCTTGCCCCCCTTTGTGACTTCTTTTTGCCACGGTTGTTAAGTGAATCACTGCAGTTGTTAAGTGAATTGTGGGAGGGAAGAAGGGAGGGAGGGAGGGAGGGAGGCAGGAAGGAGGGAGGGAAGAAGGGAGGGAGGGAACAAGGAAGGAAAGAAGGGAGGGAAGAAGGAAGGAAGGGAAGAAGGAAGGCAGGGAGAGAGGGAAGGTGGGAGGGAAGAAGGAAGGAAGGATAATGGAAGGGAGGGAGGGAGGAGAAGGGAGAAAAGGAATAAAATGGCTTCCCCAATGGATTTTTGCATGTGGGAGGCTGGTGGGGGGGTACTTGAATCTCGAACACAGGACCATTGGGGATGCTGGTCGGGTTGTTAAGTGTGGAAACGGGCTGTAAGTCACTTATTTCACTTCAAATGGCCGCTAAAATAATGGTTGGAAGTCAAGGACTTCCTGTATAGCCAAGTAGATCAGCAGATAGGGAGGGAAGAAGGGAGGGAGGGAGGGAAGGGGGGAAGAAGGAAGGCAGGGAGGAGGAGGGTGGGAGGAAGGGGAGGAGAAGGAAGGGGGGGAGGGAGGGAGGGAGGAAGAAAGAAGGGAAAGAAGGGAAGAAGGGAAGAAGGGAGGAAAGAGAGGGAAGAAGAAAGGCAGGGAGAGAGGGAGGGTGGGAGGGAAGAAGGAAGGGAGGAAGGAAGGAAGGGGGAGGGAGGGAGGGAGGGGAAGGATAATGGAAGGGAAAGAGAGAGGAAGGAAGAAAGAAGGAAGGAGGGAAAGAAAGAAATGCAGAGGGAGGAGGGAAGGAAGGGGGGGAGGGAGGAGAAAGAAATGGAGAGGAAGGAAGAGGGGGGGTTAATCTCTGCAAAAGGCTCCAGCTGCCTCTTAAAATCTGGTGGAGTTTTCAGATAACATTTTAATCTGGAAGCCTCCAGGAAAATGTGGGTGATTCTTTCTTTCTTTCTTTCTTTCTTTCTTTCTTTCTTTCTTTCTTTCTTTCTTTCTTTCTTTCTTTCTTTCTTTCTTTCTTTCTTCCTTTCTTTCTTTCTTCCTTCCTCCTTCCTTTCTTTCCTTCCTTCCTTCCTTCCTTCCTTCCTTCCTTCCTTCCTTCCTTCCTTCCTTCCTTCCTCCTTCTTTCCTTCCTTCCTTCCTTCCTTTCCTTCCTTCCTTCCTTTCCTTCCTTCCTCCCTCCCTCCTTTCTTTCTTTCTTTCTTTCTTTCTTTCTTCCTTCCTTCCTTCCTTCCTTCCTTCCTCCCTCCCTCCCTCCCTCCCTCCCTCCCTCCCTCCCTTCTTTCTTTCTTTCTTTCTTTCTTTCTTTCTTTCTTTCTTTCTTTCTTTCTTTCTTTCTTTCTTTCTTTCTTTCTTTCTTTCTTTCCATCTTCCATTCTGTTCCATTCCGTTCCACTCTCCAGTCTCCACTCCACCCAGCCCCATCCTATTCTATCCATCATCTATTTCTGTTCTGTTCCGTTTTGTTCCTGTTCTGTTCTGTTTTCCTGTCCTGTCCTGTCCCTATTCTGTTCTTACTCTGTTCTATTCCATTCCATTCTCTCCTCTCCCATTCAATTCTAATCATTCTAAAGGGATGCGGTGGCTCAGTGGCTCAGATGCTGAGCTCGTTGATCAGAAAGGTTTGGCAGTTTGGCGGTTCGAATCCCCAGGGCCACGTCATGGAGTGAGCTCCCGTTCCTTGTCCCAGCAGCTTCTGCCAACCTAGCAGTTCGAAAGCAGGTAAAAAAAAATGCAAGTAAAAAAATAGGGACCCCTTTGGTGGGAAGGAAACGGCTTTCTGAGTGTCTTCGGCATTGAGTCCTGCCGGCCACATGACCACGGAGACGTCTTTGGACAGTGCTGGCTCTACCTCAGCTTTGTAATGGAGATGAGCACCGCCCACTAGAGCCGGAAACGACTAGCGTGTAGGTGCAAGGGGAACCTTTACCTTAATAATTCTAATTCTACCTCCAAGGTCCCTTTCAACTCTATTCTGATTAATTAAACACCGATGGGCGGAAACAGGCGACTCTCCTCTATCCAGGTAGCTACTTACCTAGGGACACCTGTCTCCTGCCTTTGCTTCTTACGGCTCAGCCACCTGTCTGCTCCCCAGGAAGGGGCCTCTTTTGAGTGCCAGGCATAAATCCTGGAGTCGCCATCAATCCTTCCAGCGAAGCTTTAGTTCAAACAAGGCAAGAGGACCTTTCCCGCTCACCAGGTGGCTTGTTGACACTCCGGAGTAAGTCAAGAGGTCCTCTATGTGGGATCCGCTGGTCCGTGCGCTTATGAATACGAAGACATATGAATGGAACCAGCCATCCATCTTCTGCAGATGGTTCCTGGCTTTTCTGGCAGCAGAGAGACAAGGTGGTAGGACTGGGACTAGCTAGCTTTTTTTTTTTTTTTTAACCAGATATTATCTGGTTTGAAACTCAACCTACAGAATAATGGAGTTGGAAGGGGACCTCGGAGGTTTTCTAGTCCAGGGGTCGCCAACCTTTCGGACCTCAGGGACCACCAAACTCATCATTTTAAATCCCAGGGACCAGAGACCTTGGGAAAATCCCCCCCACAAAAAAAAGTCTGCAGGAAAATTCCCCGCTCCATTTTCTGACCTATCGATCGTTCTTTCTTTGGGATTGCAGGATACCGTCTCCAGCTCCGTTCTCAGGGGTAGAGAGAGGGGGCGGAGAGATTTTTGGCTTCTTGCAAGGAAAACAGCAGGAGCAGCAGAAGTCTTTCTTTCTCTCCCCCAAACTCCAACAGAAATGAGTCTTTGCCAGCTCAGCCTCTTGGAGCAGGAGGCCTTGCAGGGTCCCAAAGACTCATTTCTGGTGGAGTTTGGAGGAGAGAAAGAAAGACTTTGGATGCTTTCCTTGCGTGCAGCCAAAAGCAGAAGAAGAAAGAAAGAAGCGGAAAGAAGCAGCCCGGTGGCCAGGCCAGGCACGTGGGGTGAGTGGGGCAAGTTCCCCCCCTCTGCCCTTCCCCCCTCCCCTCACTACCATGTGTTGTTCGCGGTGCAAGCGACGCAAACTTTGTGTTCCCGCGGGCCATGTGGGCGGTGCAGCCTTGTGTTCCCTCGCAGCCTGGATTAATTGCTTTGGGGGGGACATTTTTCTGCGGACCACCAAAATTTTCTTGTGGACCACCAGTGGTTCCCGGCCCACTGGTTGGTGACCACTGTTCTAATCCAACCAGTTGCTCAGGCAGGAAAGTCTATTCAGGTAGCCCTCGAATTACGACCACATTTCAGGGCCATTGAGCCAACATTGTCCAAAGACATTGCCGTGGTCATGTGACCAGTATGACATCACGGAGTGCTGTGACCCTCCCAATGAAGTGGTACCTATTAATCTATTCGCACTTTCATGCTTTTGAACTGCTCGGTGTCAACTCATAAAATATTTCTATGGTCTTTTTAGAGTTGCCAACAGAAAGGGAGGGAGGGGGACGCAGTGTGGCAGCTTGGAAATCAAAAGCGTATTCCACAAATGTTTTCAAAGATAGTAACTAGGTGACCAAATTTTCTGCCGCGCAAAATTCTAACTGGAGAGCATGATTGATGACTCTGGGCTATGGATGTGTCCCATTGGAGAATATGAATTATGATACACCCAGGGGTGGGGGGAAAACCAGGGTCAAGGGGGACAATGAATGATGTGTCTCAGAGTCGGCTACACCCAGGCAGTGCGGGACATGTTAACTCCCAATAAATCGTTTTGAAATTTGGCTTGAGACTCATGATTTAAATGGGGGGAACTGCCGGAATCCTGACAACATTGTCACAAGACATTTCCGTGTTCACGTGACTAGTATGACATCACAGAGCTCTGTGACCCTCCCACTGAAGTGGTACCTATTAATCTATTTGCACTTTCATGCTTTCGAACTGCTAGGTTGGCAGGAGATGAGGTGAGGAAGGGAGCTCGCCCCGTCCCGTGGCGTTGGGGTCTCAAACCTCAGCATTTTAACCACCGAGCCACCATATATACATACATCTCCAAAATAATCTTTAGGCTCAAAAGGTTCCAGGAAGGCACCCAACCCAAACACTGCACAGGTAGTCCTTGACATACAACCAGGATTGAGCCCAACATTTCAGTTGCTAAGCAAGGCAAGTTGTTAAGCGAGTTTTGCCCCATTCTATGACCTCTCTTGCCACATTTGATAAAGTAAATCACCGCAGTTGTTCATTTAATCACACCATTGTTAAGCGAATCTGGCTTCCCCATTGACTTGGCTTGTCAGAAGAGGATCCCACCACCCCGGGGAAAATGCAACCGTCGTAAATATGAGTCGGCTGCTAAGCATCTGAAGTTGGATCAGGTGACCCTGGGGATGCTGCAACGGTTGTAAGTGTGAAAAAAAAAAAACGGTCCTAAGTCACGTTTTGCAGGGCCGTTGTAACTTTGAATAGTCACTAAATGAACTGTTGTAAGTCGAGGGCGACCTGTACCATTTCAGACAAATGGTTCTCCAATCTCCTCTTGAAGACCTTCAGTGATGGTGCAGCCACAACCTGGGGAGGCAAGGTGTTCCACTCATTCATTGTTCTGACTCAGAGGTGGTATATTCAGCTGGTTCGGACCAGTTCTGGAGAACCGGTAGTGGACATTTTGAGTAGTTCGGAGCAATCCCACCTCTGACTGGCCCCGCCAACCCATCTCTTCTCTGCCTCCCATTCAGTTCCAGCTGCTCGTCTGGGTCTTCTTTGGTTGCCCTGCACAGGAGAATGGAGCTGGAAAGCAGGTTAGTGTCAGGATTCCAGCAATCCTCCAAATCATGATTCTCGAGCCAAACTTCAAAAAACTTCAAAGGATTTATTAAAAGCGACATACTTGCACTGCCCTGGATGAAGCCAACTCTGGCACACATCATTTCCAGTCCCCTGTGACACTGTTTCCCCCCTCCCCCCTTGGTGTGTCATAAATGAGATTCTTCAACTGAGCACATTCAAGGGTGGGTGTCAAGGGTGGGTGTCATCAATCACATTCTCCAATTAAATATATCCCCGGGCAAAAGCTCTGGTAGTTTAGTTACAATCTTTTAAAGATAAAGAGTTGGAATGTACTTTTGCTTTCAAACCGCTGCACTGCTCTTCCAGATTTCCTTCCTCCCCTTCCCCCTTTTTATGGCAACTACTAAAACAGGCGTAGGACTGTTTTATGAGTTGACAGTGAGGTGGGAGGGAATGGAGATTTTGCAGTATCCCTCTCCTGCCACGTCCACCAAGCCACGCCCACCAAGCCACGCCCACCAAACTACACCCACAGAACCAGTAGTAAACAATTTTTGAATCCCACCACTGTTCTGACTGTCTGAAAATTTTATAGACGTCCATATTTCTGCCTTTGAAGCGTCTCGTTCTTGGGGATTCTTGGCCCTAAAACTCCTGGAAGGCCACCAGAGCACCTGAGGACAGACCCAGAAGTAACAGATGGAAACTAATCAAGGAGAGAGATCCAACCTTAGAACAAAGGAGAAATTTCCTACATGGATTACTTGTCTTCTGGGAATGATCAGATAAGGTTTTATGGATTTGTGGTGTTAATGTGATATATTGTCAGGCTTATGCCTTAGGCAGCTTTGCAAGGATTCCAGGCTAGGTCCCAGTTTGACCCCTTCTTCCTGCATGGCAGTTTCCCATAATCAGAAATGGGATTTGTGTAGCATAGAGAGACCCAACAATTCCTATTTTCCTCAAGCTAGCCAGTGGTGGGATTCATAATTTTTTTTTTACTACCGGTTCTGTGGGTGTGGCTTGGTGGGCGTGGCATGGCTTGGTGGGTGTGGCTTGGTGGGCGTGACAGGGGAAGGATACTGCAAAATCTCCATTCCCTCCCCACTCCTGGGGGAAGGTTACTGAAAATCCCCTTCCCGCCCCACCTGACTAACCTGCTTTCCAGCTCCGTTCTCCTGTGCAGGGCAACAGAAGATCCCAGCCGATCAGCTGGGACTCGGGAGGCAGAGAATAGATGGGGATGGAGCCAGTCAGAGGTGGGATTGGCCAGTTCTCCAAACTACTCAAAATTCTGCTACCGGTTCTCTAGAACCAGTGGGAACCGGCTGAATACAACCTCTGAAGCTAGCTGACATTATCGGACAAGTAGCCAACTTTTAAATTGTACCTTAATATCATTAAGATGGCCCATGTCTATTTTTTGCAGCCCCCTCCCCAAATTCTCAGATTCGTAATCCTTCCTCATTAGTCTGGGATGTATAGGGTCGCCTGCTTGAGTAGGGGGTTGGACTAGAAGGTATCCAAGATGCCTTTTATCTCTGTTATTTGTTATTTTGTCTTTCGGCAGTTCACAATTCCCCTTTCCAGCAACCACACTGAAAAGCTACAAAACCATAACACAATAATTAAGAACCAAATTATACAGGAGGGTGAGATTAGAACAAGATAATAATTTCATTATGTGCGTGTGTGTGTGTGTATGCATGCATAATAATATTAAAACTGCATTATTAAAGTACAGTGTAATGTAGGTATATTTACAACGCAGCCCAGAGTCATTTTTCATTACAGGTAATAACAACAACGCCAGTATAATAGTATCAAATATATGGCTGCAGTAATAACCGAATACCTGGGATGCAAAATCAACAAAGAAAAGGAAAAACAAAAAGGCAAAATGGAAAATCGGACTGGAAAATAGGATCAGCAAGCTGGGATCATCAGATGCAAGAAAGCCAGAAGAGATGAAAGAAAAGAAGCCGAAGAACGAGTAGACGAAAGAATATCTTATCGAGAAACACCTTTTAAAAAGAAGGAAGATCAAGGAAGCCCCGGAAATAATAAAGTACAAAACGGCAGCTGTAGACAAAAACATCAGCAGGAACTGCACACAATAGATGGTCCTTGATTTTTGACAGGTTGATTAGTGACCATTGGAGGTTAGAATGGACTTCTGCAGGGGTACTTAGAATATAGAATAGAATATAGAATAACAGGGTTGGAAGGGACCCTGGAATTCTTCTAGGCCAGTGGCTGCCTACTGGTGGGCTGGGGACCACTGGTGGTCCGTGTAAAATTTTTGGTGGTCCGCAGAGAAATGTCACCCTCCAAAGCAATTAATCCAGGCTGCACGGGAACACAAGGCGGCACCACCCACATGGCTCGCGGGAACACAAGGCTTGCATCGCTTGCATTGTGAACAACACGCAGTAGGGAGGGGAAGGGGAAAGGGCAGAGGGGGGAACTTGCCACCCCATGTGTCTGGCCTGGCCACCGGGCTGCTTCTTTCCGCTTCTTTCTGCTTCTGCTTTTGGCTGCACGCAAGGAAAGCAGCAGAAGTCTTTCTTTCTCTCCCCCAAACTCCGCCAGAAATGAGTCTTTGGGACCCTGCAAGGCCTCCTGCTCCAAGAGGCTGAGCTGGCAAAGACTCGTTTCTGGTAGAGTTTTGGGGAGAGAAAGAAAGACTTTGCTGCTCCTGCTGCTTTCCTTGCATGAAGCCAAAGTCTCTCTCTCTCTCTCTCTCTCTCTCTCTCCTCTCTCTCTCTCTCTCTCTCCCCCTGAGAACGGAGCTGGAGACGGTATCCTGCGATCCCAAATAAAGAATGATCAATCGGTAGGAATTTTCCTGCAGACTTTTTTGGGATTTTCCCAGGGTCTCTGGTCCATGGGATTTAAAATTATGGGTTTGGTGGTCCCTGAGGTCCAAAAGGTTGGCGATCCCTGATCTAGTCCAACCCCCTGCTCAGGCAGAGACAGAGAGAGAGAGAGAGAGAGACAGACAGACAGACAGAGATGGAGCCAGGGCCATCACAGTCCTCAGGTGGACAGTCAACAGTCAACAGGTCTGGAAATGGCTGATGAGGAAGAAGAGGAACAGCTGGGTCCATTGCAGAGGTGATATTCAGCAGGTTCTAACAGGTTCTGGAGAACCGGTAGCAGAAAATTTGAGTAGTTGGGAGAACTGGCCAATCCGACCTCTGACTGGCCCCGCCAACCCCATCTCTTCTCTGCCTCCCAACTGATCGGCTGGGTCTCCTTTGGTTGCCCTGCCCAGGAGAACGGAGCTGGAAAGCAGGTTAGTGGGATGGGGAGGGAAGGGGGATTTTGCAGTATCCTTCCCCTGCTATGCCCACCAAGCCATGCCCACCAAGCCACACTATTGCCCACAGAACCGGTAGTAAAAAAAAATTGAATCCCACCACTGGTCCACTGCTTGACGTGCAGGATATGCAGAAGGGAGAGGAGAGGAGAGCAGTGGAAATCTATGGGCCGGTCCCTGGGATGGAAAAGCCACCCCTGCTAGCGAAGCCCCACTCTGGCTCTGGGGATAAAAGGCAGGAAGCGGAGATGAAGAAATGTGGCAGACAACCATTCATCTCTCTGCCGGACAGACTTGTGAGCCTGCGGTGAGAGAGAAATTTTTTTGCCGGGGCTGCCGGCGTTCCTAATAAAGGAATCTTTTCACTTCACTTCAGAGGGTTTGTCGTATTTGGGGAGCTGAGTCAGAACGCTTTGCTCGGCAACGGAAATCCTGGTTGCAAATTTTGGTTGTATGTAGAGGACCATCCAGAGTCTCCATTATTCAAGCCGCTTCCCTTTCCGTTTTGATGGGTGGGTTCCCTATTCCTCCCCCCTTCTTCTCTCTGGGATTATTACATCGTTTTTCAAGGCGGTTCCAGCTTTTAATTGATTGCAGGCCTTCCTCGGGTTTTTATTTTAACTGATAGATTGTTTCATCAGACAAGGTTTCTGACAAGGCGATGATGGCTTTTATTTGTGCGTTTAGTGTTATGTCAACTTGGGAGCCATTAGCTCTGGGGTGACTGACACATCTGAGGAAGGAAAGAAGGAAGGAGGGAAACAAAAGGGAGGGATAGACTCAAAGTCAAGTGTATTAGTATTAGCACCGCTTTGGAAAGCTTTAGTAAGGCCACAGCTGGAGTATTACATCCAGTTTTGGTCTCCATGTTACAAAAAAGGTGTGGAGGCTTTGGAAAAAGAACAGAGAAAAGCAACTAAGATGATTTAAAAGCCTGGAGACTAAAATATGGGAAGGACGGTTGGAGGATTTGAGTTTGGCCAGTCTAGAAAAAAGAAGGGGGGACATGATAGCAGTCTTCCAGTATTTGAGGGGCTGCCCCCCAAAAGAGGGTGGTCAATTTATTTTCCAAAGCACCAGAAGGCAGGACAAGAAGCAATGGATGGACACTAGCTGAGTAGAGAAGCAACCTGGAATTAAGGAGAAACTTCCTAGCAGTGGATTAACCTATTAACCAGTGGAACAGGATTTGTCTGGACACTGATTTGTCTACACAAGGAATGTCCAACCATGGCGCCTTTAAGATCTGTGGACTTCAACTCCCAGAATCCCTGAGTCCGTGGACTTCAACTCCCAGAATCCCCGAACCCATGGACTTCAACTCCCAGAATTCCTGAACCAGTGGACTTCAAACCCCAGAATCCCTGAACCCATGGACTTCAACTCCCAGAATTCCTGAACCAGTGGACTTCAATCCCCAGAATCCATGAGTCTGTGGACCTCAACTCCCAGAGTTCCTGAACCAGTGGACTTCAATCACCAGAATCCCTGAGTCTGTGGACCAACTCCCAGAATCCCTGAGTCTGTGGACGTCAACTCCCAGAATCCCTGAACCAGTGGACTTCAATCCCCAGAATCCCTGAGTCTGTGGAATCCCTGAACCCGTGGACTTCAACTCCCAGAATTCCTGAACCCATGGACTTCAATCCCCAGAATCCCTGAGTCTGTGGACTTCAACTCCCAGAATTCCTGAACCAGTGGACTTCAATCCCCAGAATCCCTGAGTCTGTGGAATCCCTGAACCCGTGGACTTCAACTCCCAGAATTCCTGAACCCATGGACTTCAATCCCCAGAATCCCTGAGTCTGTGGAATCCCTGAACCCGTGGACTTCAACTCCCAGAATTCCTGAACCCATGGACTTCAACTCCCAGAATTCCTGAGTCTGTGGACTTCAACTCCCAGAATCCCTGAACCCGTGGACTTCAACTCCCAGAATCCCTGAACCCATGGACTTCAACTCCCAGAATTTCTGAACCAGTGGACTTCAACCCCCAGAATTTTTGAACCCATGGACTTCAACTCCCAGAATTCCTGAACCAATCAACTTCAATTCCCCAAATCCCTGAATCTGTGACTTCAACTCCCAGAATTCCCGAGCCAGCAATTCTAGGAGATGAAGTCCATAGGTCATAGCAGACCCCTAGTTGCTCACCCCTGTCCCAGAGCTTTGAAACTGCCCCACTCTCTGGCTGGCCATGGTGCCAGCTATTGCTGAAAAGAAAAGGAAAAAGGGAATTTCTACACAACAAAGTGGTTGCGTAGTTCCTTTTAGGGTTGTCCTTTCAGCAAGTGAAAAATCCTTCCTGCTCTTCCCTTCGCAGCCTGTCTGGACCAACAATCTTCACCTTCATCATTTGTGCCTCGTTTCTCTCCTCCGTTTCGTGTAAATGATACTCCTATGCGGTGTTTTTATTTCCACGTCTCTTTTGAGTAACTTGCAAGCTGCCAGACGGAGGGATGCGAAAGAAACCCATCATTGGACATAATCTCCTTTCACTCAACAAAACAACAACAGCAACAGCTAGCGATCCTTCTTGCTCTGTGTCATCAGCGGAAAACCAGCCAGGCTTACGCTGAGAGATTTATCCACAAAACATTAGGGAACGTTTAGGACAAGGTTTGCTGGCCTTGTTGACTTCAAGACGTGGGGGCTTCAACTCCCAGAATTCCCCAGACAGCCACTCTGTAATGTTTCAGGCACAGGAACTTCCTTTGGTTCTTGCAGAAGTTTTATTACCTTGGTTGCTAAGCAAATTCTACTCCCTTCTAGCTCTGATAATGTTACCCGGTTTGGTAATGAAATGTCTGCAAGAAAACCACCACAAAGTTTTCATTGTTGTTGTTGTTGTTGTTGTCATCGTCCTCCTCCTCCTCCCCCTCCTCCTCCCCTCCTCCTTTCTTCTTCTTCTTCTTCTTCTTCTTCTTCTTCTTCTTCTTCTTCTTCTTCTTCTTCTTCTTCTTCTTCTTCTTCTTCTTCTTCTCCTTCCCTCCTCCTCCTCCTCCTCCTCCTCCTCCTCCTCCTCCCTCCTTCTTCTTCTTCTTCTTCTTCTTCTTCTTCTTCTTCTTCTTCTTCTTCTTCTTCTTCTTCTTCTTCTTCTTCTTCTTCTTCTTCTTCTTCTTCTTCTTTTCTATCTTTCTTCTTCTTCTTCTTCTTCTCCTCCTCCTCCTCCTCCTCCTCCTCCTCCTCCTCCCTTGTTGTTGTTGTTGTTGTTGTTGTTGTTGTTGTTGTTTTCTTCTTCTTCTTCTTCTTCTTCTTCTTCTTCTTCTTCTTCTTCTTCTTCTTCTTCTTCTTCTTCTTCTTCTTCTTCTTCTCTATCTTTCTTCTTCTTCTTCTTCTTCTTCTTTCTCCTCCTCCTCCTCCTTCATTATCTCCTCCTCTTTCTTCTTTTACTTCCGCTTCCTCCTCTGTTTTCTCCTCCTCCTCCCCTCCCTCCTCCTCCTCCTCCTCCTCCTCCTCCTCCTCCTCCTCCTCCCTTGTTGTTGTTGTTGTTGTTGTTGTTGTTGTTGTTGTTCTTCTTCTTCTTCTTCTTCTTCTTCTTCTTCTTCTCTTCTTCTTCTTCTTCTTCTTCTTCTTCTTCTTCTTCTTTCTCCTCCTCCTCCTCCTTCATTATCTCCTCCTCTAGCTTCTTCTTTTACTTCCGCTTCCTCCTCTGTTTTCCTCCTCCTCCTCCTCCTCCTCCTCCTCCTCCTCCTCCTCCTCCTCCTCCTCCTCCTCCTCCTCCTCCTCCTCCTCCTTCTCCTTCTCCTTCTTCTTCTCTGCAGCTTAGAAGGGGAGGCAGGAGGTGGAAACCCTCTAAAATTCCCTGCCAGAATGAGATTATAGAGTCCAGGCGAAGAGACAAACCTTTTATTATGTAGATGGAGGTTAAGAAACTAAAAGAGAGTGGAGGACAATTAGAGAAAGTGGGAGTGCAGTATATAATATCATGACTCCTGCAGGCTTTAATTCCGAAGCTCTCTTCTTCTCCGGAGGAACAAATGCATGTGTGCGCAGGTACACACACACACACACACACAAAAGTAGGACAAAAACAGGGCCCTGAATACAAAAATGCACCTCAGAACAATCCCTAAAACGAAAGGATCCTAATTTTCCTCTTTTTGCACTGTTCCTTCCAGCTCTTTCCATTCTGATTTTTCCAGACTTGATCCAAGCTGGGCTGATATTCTTATCCGTCTTGAACCAGGTTGCAAAGAGATAAACCAGCAATAAACCAGACTCAAAAATGGGACTGTTTTTGAAGCCCCACCCCCTCCAAATGGGAAGTATCTTCAGAGCTGGATTTGTCTCTGGACAATGATTTGTCTACTACACCATGGCTAAAAGACTTTAAGATCTGTGGACTTCAATTCCCAGAATTGTTGGCTCAGGAATTCTGGGAGTTTTGAAGTCCTCAGACTCAGGAATTCTGGGAGTTGAAGTCCACCCGTCTTAAAGTTGCCACGCTTGGTCTCCCTTTGA